>NC_046380.1:41735839-41950257 GCF_011125445.2 Fundulus heteroclitus
CATTTGCTTTTCCATCCTTAGCTTCATAAATTTAATTATATTCAGTAAGTTGTAGCAACAGAATCACGGCCTCTTTTTTATTCTCTATATATCTTTCTTGCAGGGACTCTGCCTGCCTCATATTGACTGGGACAACAGTGGACTGCTGGATGACCCACACTGTGGGGTCACTATTTCTGAAACTGGCAATGTGTTGAGCCCTGAACAACTTGGTAGCACTGAGGGCAGCCATGGATGCACTGGGACATTCTGAATCGCACGGCTCAGAATATATATATATATATATATATATATATATATATATATATATATATATATATATATATATATATATATATATATATATTGCTACTCTCCAGTATGACCAACACTTTACGGGTTTAATCTTATTGTGGTTACCATTGTTGCAAAAGGTTTTTAAGTAGTAAAATCTAGCCAGGGAAATGTAACCAAGTTAGTGCATTCACTGAATAAAAGTGTAGAACTGCTGGGATTATGATGGTAAATGTGTATGGTACTGTATAAAAATTTTGAAAATGCTGAGGTTATTGGAAAAAAGGGCACATGGAGCTGTTAATAAACCTGAGGATGCAAACAGTGTGGGAAAATTTTTGTCCTTTATTTTCCACATTGCATAATAAACATACCCTTTCATAAAGTCTTCATTTCCAATTCTTACCAATATCAATCAAAGTGAATACACCTTTCCACAAGGATTGCTTTTATTGTTGAAATCAAGACTGAAAGAACTCCATTAATTCTCCAGGTTTTTCCCAGTAAACAATCCATGCATTACCATAAAGCGGGCTGTATAAAACAAACTGGCTGATGAAATGGATGAAGCCAAAAACAGGACTATGAAAAACAATTTCTGCATGTAAGACTGTCAGGAAATTTAGAACCTCAAACCTGGCCTTTTTTTTCCAGCCTAAACGGCTCCACTAAGAGCTATGAAGGACATGCTGCAACAGTTAGTGATCAAAGTAGTTAATACTGGGAACTAAAACGGTTACATATTAAGTTATTTTTAAACAAGCTCAAATCATCTGCCGTATGTTTAAAGATTACATAAAATTTTGAATTGTTCAAGTCTTGGTAGTCTTGTGATGGAAGTCGGCGTGTCTCAAAGCAGGTTGATGATCTGGTAGCCTTCCATCCAGCCCAGAACTTTGATGACCTTCACCTCATCAGTGGATGCTGGAAAACAGATATGTGTTATGGATATGTAAAGGATAATACTCCTCTTAAAGAAAAAAAAATAATTACCAAGAAGAAAACAAACGTTTTAAGAAAATATCTGCCCATGTGGCCAATTCCAGCTGTGGTTTTTGCCATGGCCAAACCAATTTTATTAAGTGCACAACACATATTTGCAATTGGGCACAGATGACCTCATTTTTACTTTGAAGAAATTAAGGAGTTAGAAAGGTAGTGAGATATAATCTAGATCTGCTGCTATATGCTTTACTTGTAACATTCATATTTATGTTAGAAAACGCAATTTTTAATTAATTTCCTTACCAATTTTCAAATAATCAATATCCACTTGTTGCAATTATTTTAAATTGCTTAAGAATCCGTTTTGCACATAAGCATACATGCATTGGTTTAACAGTTTTAGGATAAATTATTATATCCAAACACCAATTTAGGTTTACACCAATAAGAACAACAGACAGTCAGCTGAAAACAACATAAAAACACATTATAATCTGTTAACAATGCATTTATCTGGGTATCCACTCAGGTACTATTTATTTGACAACAAAGTAAAGGGAGAAGCCAACCAGTGGGGTTACATACAAAGCAAAAGTTGTTTTAGCATGGCGTTCAACCTAAGGCTAGCTTTCATGTAATTTGCTCTAAAACGTAACATGGTCCCTTACTGTAACACAGCAGTACCTTTAACTGAAATCTTACATGTTCTATCTGCAAAGTGAGCTGTTACTTTTTCACCGGGAAAGCTTTGAAACTTACCTGTGGGGTGCTGATGCTGTTAGCTGCACTGAGCTATGGTGTCACGTCTTTCTTCCTCAGCCAAACCGGCGCATTTCAGTTTCTTTCGGGTGCGCCCCCTGCTGTCGGGAAGTCTGAACAACAACAACAACAACTCTTAATGCATCACGTGACTTTTGGCACAAATTTACCGCAGCGGTGGTGGGATTGTTTCGTACTCGAGCAGAGGCTGCTTTGTGCGAGCAGAGGCAGTTTTGTACGAGCACAGACCGTTTTGTACCCGAGGAAAACTTATAAATGATATTTTGAGTGCAAGGTTGGCGAACAGTTTGCAAAACAATTTTTTGTGTGTGAAACATATCTTTTTGTGTGCAAAACAAGTTTTATTTGTGTGCAACACATTTTTTTGCTTACAACGTTTTGTCAAGAAATTATCTCCATAGGATTCCAAATGAACTCTATCTCTTGCCTCACAGGTATACCTAATTTACATCTTCACAGAATGAAAATCCTTCTGCATTAACCAATAATGTAGTCTTATCTTACAGCATAAGTTGTGAAATATATTTGTCATTAAACACTGAAAACAGCAGGGCCCTGTTTCAGAAAGCTGGATTAGTGGATATTCAGAGTAATTTCTACGTTAAATTCCTGCATACCCTGGCTTTTCCGTTTTAGACAGGTCTAAAGCCTGAGTCAAATTCTGACAACACGTTACTCTATGAAACAATCCTGCTACCGAGCATATTTGTTTGGCCTAACTGAGTTTTTCTACATTCCGTGCTGGAGAAGCATGTATTCTGGAGAGCAAATAATTCACAGATATTTCTGTTAGAAGTTGATTAGACCATGGTTACACTTTTTTTAAATTTCGGGATTAATATACTTTCAAGTGTTAAGTTTTTACCACCGTCATTGATTTATCTCAACATTCTCAGCAGGAACATCGCTTCTATGACAAGGGGATGCTCAGTCTTGAACAATTTCTCTGTGCTGCTCTTTTTTATACAAACAGGTTTTTATTTCTGTTGGTGATGCAGAAAATCTTTTACAGGTAGCTGTAAGTTCTGCTGTCAGGAATGTTTGAGGAACTCAGTTATAGTAAAGTTAAATGCTGTTCCATAGTCTGAGACCCACAAGATTAATAAAGTATGAGTGTAGTATAAGAATACAACTTTAATTATCACTCATGCATTAATTTTTTAAGCAGTTTTCTGCCGCTAAATCGCTTGTTCAGTAGTTAATTATAGTTTAATACACTCCATATGCCTGTATTAAAGACTTCTAATTCCACTCGCAGGAAATGTGCACTTCCAGGCTTCTCATTTCTGGCCGTTGTCATGGTCAATCGTTTTATCTGTTCCATTGATGAGGGCTTCTTTCATGCTTGTACATTCATTTTATGGTTGATAGGACTCTGAGGTTAGTTAGCTGATATCACCTCTTCTGAAACCAGTACTGCTGCATATGACACCATGTGGTAGAACTACTAAGAGTAGCACCTTTCTACTCATGGTAGATCAGCTAATCTTTCTGAAACAGAGCCCTGTTAATGTATAAGCCATCACTGCTGGTGCTCACTTGAACAGACATTTTAAACTAATGTAAAATATCCTTAAAAGTTATATTCTAATTTTTGCAGATATGGCTCAAGGGACTGTGGATTTGCAGTTGAGGAGAGTGAACTGGATGTGTTCCTTGAAGCAAGGCAAGTGCCTGAATTATGTGGCGATCCAAACATTGAGGAATACCTACAACAGGCTGTACAACAACATGGACTACAACAGCCACAAGAATGGGAATCAGCCTCAGAACTGTATCTAACTCTCAAGGACATAGCTGGGTTTTAAACAACTTGAATCTGTTTTTAATCTTGTGTTAACTGTTGCTCCTCATTAATTGATACCTACTATTGATCAGATTAATCTGCACATGCACATCAGATATGGAGTCAACGTTTTATTTACCTTTTTTCTGTGAATTCAGTACAAACTGAAGAAAAAACAGATTCTTCACATTCTTAATAAAAATCTAAAGTGTCCAGCATTTGTTTTATTTTGTAAAAACTGTTTGGCTCAGAACAAAGAAACAGCAAAACTATTCAACCAAAAATGCTAAGCTGCTTGTCAAATCAGTGTGTTTCAACGGTAGAATGCCACCAGCACCTGAACTAGACTGGATGGAAATCATTAACTAACACTTTACATTTAAGATTTAATAACATCCAAATCCCGGCGCATTTTGTATCCCGAAATCCATATTTGCCTTAAAGACATGGTACGATTCCAAGAGAGGCAGTTTGAGTGTATTTGCACAAGTGTTTGCAACCGGAAAAGGCGAATCACTTGAAAACTCAATGCGTGGAGGTGGCACGCAGGTGGAAGTGCTGCCAGACCTGTAGCAAACATCAACAATTCTTCCAAAGACACAGCCGCCTCTTTCTCTGAAAGAAGAAAGTCAATAATGTGGTTGCTAAACTCAGCAGTAAGGAAACAATTTAACATAAAAATAAATCTGTCCATACAAACCTTCAGAATCAAGGAGATAATCTGTCCAGAAGCCAAGTGTTCTGCTCTCCTTCTCTCGCCTGTTGCTTCCAACTGGACTGAGGTCTGGCTTGAACATGGTCTCCAATTCTAAAGCAGTCAGGACTTTGGCAGAATAGCTTAACAGTGGGGACAGAACACTGGGATGCTTCTGCAGCGCAGTGAAAAAACCAAGAGTCGCCAGTCCATCTTTGAATCTGTTAAGGGTAGATACATAACAGTGTCATAATTGATATATATATATATAGCATAAATACCAACTGTTCCACATCACAATTTGAGTAAATGCCCTTGCCGACCAGATGTGCAAGCGAACAAGAGAGATGTGGAAGAGGTGTTGGAACTGAAGAAGTGTTGGAACTGAAAAGATAAATTAACTCCTTTAATTTCCAACAATCCAGATGTTGCATTGGAAGAGACAGCCTGTAATGGAGAGAGCTTCCATTACATCAGGAAACTGATGTATGCATTGTTGTATTATTTTTGTTGTATTTTTGTTCAGACATTTAGGTGTACCTTCTTGAGATACAGGGGGACTGGCCATCCATTCTGTGTGAGGGAAGTGTCAATATATGAATGTCAATTTATGTTTCCTTAAGTTTCCAGATGTTTGTTTTCTTGTTTTGACAGAACTCTTGTTTAGTTGTAAGCACCTACCTCTTCCTGGTTTGGCTCCTCAGCAGGGTGTGGCAGCAAATGGGAGAAACAAGCTGCAGGTGCTGCTGAAAGCTCTTGGAGCAAACCATTTGGAAGGAGGGTAGAGCTTTAAGGAATTATGTTTAATTTGAAGTATTATTTTGATTGACTTTGGATTTGTTTAGTTAAAATGATTTGCATTTATGTAAATATTTGTTAGGTTTCATTTATTGTTTTTGGGTGTTGTTTTTGTGTAAGTATGGTTGTTATTTTCTGATCATCCCCTTCATTGGTTCATTCTAGCAAGACACTCAGGGTGCACTGCTATAAAAGGCAGACGTTGTTGTTGTTGTTCAGTGTGTGTGTGGTGTGTTGGTGCAAGTCTTTAAATAAACCACCTCAAAAGTTATTGATGGTCCTGCCTCTATATTCAACGTGGAGCCTCCGCCGGTCGAAAGCTGACAAGTGGTGCCAGGAGTGTTTTGAAAGAACCCAGAGGCAATGATGACCAGAGGTGGGAAGAAAAATGATGCTGAGGCTAATGGTGAAGACTGCACTGCAGCTGCAGATGGAACGACACCAGGGGCTAGTTCTGGTGACAAACTGGATGAACTGGCAAACCTTGTTAAATCATTAATGCTGTCTCAAACTGCACGAGACCAGCATATGGACAAAGAATCAGCACGTCAAGAGCAAAGATGGAAGACTTTACACCATCAGTTTCAACAACTGCAAGCTCAGGTGAAGGATTTGAAAGAGGAACAAAAGCATGATGGAGGCAAGATGGAGGGGGATAATCTCATCCATGAAGAAGAGGAAGACAACCCTGATGAAGGCCCAAGCCGGGTGATGTATCAGCTACCAGCAACACAGAGGGAACCAAAGTTGCTCCCATTGACCTCAGATGAAGACATTGAACATTTTTTAACAACTTTTGAAAGGATGGCTCAGGTCTGCAACTGGCCTCGAGAGGAATGGGCTGTTCGACTGGTTCCTCTCCTTACAGGAAAAGCCCGCAGTGCTTATGTTCTGATGGACATTGCTGATTCTCATAGCTATGACAAGGTTAAAGATGCCATTCTCATCAAATATGAGATAACCGCTGACACCTATCGGAGGAGGTTTCGATCCCTGGACATCCATCAGGGAGAGACACCAAAAGAACTTTATGTTCGTCTGAAGGACATGTTCTACAAGTGGGTGAAACCGGAGCAGTCGACTGTTAAGAATGTGGCGGAACTGATGATCATGGAGCAGTTTCTGAGGATGGTGAACCCGGACTTGGAGGTGTGGATCCGGGAAAGAGCCCCAAAGTCTGCTGAAGAGGCAGCAAGTTTGGCAGACATCTTCTTATCGGCAAGGACAGGCGCCAGGAGAACCAACTTTGGACGAGACATCTCTGCTGGAAGAAGTAAGTCTGATGGGGGTGAAAGGGGTGGTTGTACAGCTCAGACTAGGAATTATTCTAATAAATCAAGTTTTGTTGGTAAACCCAATCCTGCCAAGAAGTTATTTACCTCTTCAAAGCAAGATGTTAGGTGTTATCAATGTAACAAAATGGGTCATACGCAGTATACATGCCCTGCAAATACACAGAGTAAACCCTCACTTTTGTGTTCGGTGCCCAGACCAAGTCTCCCATCCCCTGATTATGAACCTGCTCAAACAGTGCCTGTGCTTGTAAATGGTCAACGGGAAATAGCTTTATTAGACACAGGTAGCTTCAAATCTGTTGTTCTTTCTAGTTTGGTGCCAAGAGAGCTTTGGAGTGATGTTAAAACAAAGATATGCTGCATTCACGGAGATGAAATGGAGTATCCTGTAGCTGAGGTTTATCTGACTATAGGAGGCCAGACATTTCTACTACCGGTAGCATTAGCTCCAAGGTTGCCCTATCCTGTCATTTTAGGACTGGACGTTCCTACTTTGACTGATTTAGTGTCTAACATCAATGATAATAACATGGCTGTCGTTAATAGCCACGAGGAAGCTGCACAGCTACAAAAGGTAGTTCCCATTGGGACAGAAAAATAACTTATGTCTCCCCTCTGTACTTTAGTCACTACTAGAGCACAGAAAGCACTGAATCCACTTAAAGAACTACCATTCTATGATGTTGAATTGGACACAGGTCCAGGAAAGCCTGTTAAATCCAGAGCTCAAAGGAGAAAGGATAGGTTTTTGGGTTCAGCCAAAACAGAGGTGGAAGGAATTATGAAACCCTGTCCTTTATTTGACTTTGATATTCCATCAGACATCGCTGCATCACAGAAGTCAGATCCATCATTAGAACCGTGGTTTAAAAAGGTCACAGAAGTTGATGGAAAGGTGGTTGGCAAAATAGATGCTTTGGGAGATACAACCTATGTGGTGAGAAACGGGATCCTTTATCAAATTAAGGGGAAAATAGAAGCCATTGCTTTACCACAGCAGCTGAGACAAAAAGTCATGGAAATTGGCCATTCTGTCCCTTGGGCTGGTCACCTCGGTTTTCAAAAATCCCTCCATAGAATAGCAAGTCGGTTTGTGTGGCCAGGTATGTATACCCACCTGCAGCAGTTTTGTTCTTCATGTCATACGTGTCAGTTGACCACAAACAAAAGTGTTACTCGAGCCCATCTACAGCCATTACCTGTCATAGAAACACCCTTTGAAAGGATAGGGATGGATGTTGTAGGCCCTTTGGAGAAGAGCTCCTCAGGTAACCGTTACATTCTGGTTATTTGTGATTATGCAGCTAGGTATCCTGAGGCTTTTCCTTTGAGATCAGTGAAGGCTAAACAAGTAGCTAATTGTTTACTGCAACTTTTTTCAAGAGTAGGCATTCCTAAAGAGGTCCTCACAGACTGTGGGACAAATTTTCTGTCAAGACTGCTGAAGCATGTTTATCAGTTGTTAGGTATAAAGGGTTTGAAAACCACCCCATACCACCCCTAATCAGACGGACTGGTTGAACGTTTTAACCAAACACTGAAGAATATGCTACGCAAGTTTGTTTCAGAGACTGGAGCAGATTGGGACAGATGGCTGCCTTACATGCTATTGGCATATCGGGAAGTTCCGCAGGCCTCAACTGGATTTTCTCCTTTCGAGTTGCTTTATGGACGACAGGTGAGAGGGCCTTTGGATCTCCTGAGAGAACAATGGGAAAGTCCAAGTCCATCGGGTGAGAATGTTGTATCGTATGTGATCAAAATGAGGGAGAAACTTGAGCAAATGGCTTTATTGGCACAGCAGAACATGAAAACAGCTCAGGCTAAGCAGAAAACCTGGTATGATAAAAGTGCCAGGGAGAGAAGTTTTCATCCTGGCCAAGAAGTATTGTTACTGCTCCCCACCAGTGACAATAAGCTTCTAGCTAAATGGCAGGGGCCTTACAAAGTGGCACGCTGTTTTGGGAAGCTTAATTATGAACTGTATATGCCTGAAAAGAAGAAAAAACATCAAACCTTCCACATCAACCTGTTGAAACAATACAACAGGCCCCCGCAGTGGTCTGCCATGCTCTCTAATTCTGAGCCATCTCAACAGGAGCCATTGCAACACAAAGACCACGCAGACGCCGTTTTGCCGCAACTCTTTGTGCGTGTCGTTGAAGATGGAGATGAAGAGGAGTTTTTTTTCCCTGTTAGTAGCTCCGAACAAGCTTCAGTCTCTCTTTCTCATCTCCAGCCTTTTCAGCAAGGTGATGTTAAACCTCTTTTGGATCCAGAGCTATTTCAGGAAAAGCCTGGTTTCACAAGGCTGATACAACATACCTTTCACTTAAGAGGTAATGCTGCACCCCGCAGGAAGTTCTACAGGATTCCAGAACGTCTTGTCCCACAACTCAAGGAAGAGATTAAGCTCATATTGGAGCTTGGGATCATTGAGCCTTCTGTGAGTGAGTGGTGCAGTCCAGTGGTTCTAGTACCAAAGAAAGATGGCACTTTGAGATTTTGTATTGATTTTAGGTATCTTAATTCTGTTTCCAAATTTGACCCTTATCCGATGCCTCGCATTGATGAACTTTTGGAGAGAGTCGGAAGATGCTCTTTTATCACAACCCTCGACCTTAGCAAGGGTTACTTGCAGCTGGCCTTGGCACCAGAAACCAAGGAGTTGACGGCCTTCAAGACACCTTTTGGGGTTTTCCAGTTTAAAGTGATGCCTTTTGGTTTACAAGGGGCCCCAGCAACCTTCCAGCGCCTCATGGACCAGGTACTGAGGGAGGCATCAGACTTTGCTGCAGCATACTTGGATGATGTTGTGATTTTCAGCCAGATGTGGGAGGAGCATATTTCTCATCTTCAGAATGTCCTACATCTCATTAAATCTGCTGGCCTCACCATTAATCCTCACAAATGTATGTTGGCACAGAGGCAGGTTGAGTATCTGGGTTATGTGGTGGGACATGGACAAGTTAAACCTCAAATGGGGAAAGTAGAGGCTATTCATGCATACCCAATGCCTACAACAAAGAAGAAGGTCCGTGCTTTTGTTGGTCTAGTGGGGTGGTATCGTAAATTCATTCCTCATTTTGCACAGAGGGCTGCCATTCTCACAGATTTAACTAGAGCATCTGCACCTCAGAAGGTAAGGTGGACTGAAGAGTGTGACAAAGCTTTTAATGACTTGAAATTTGCAATCTCCAGTGACTCTGTGCTTTACAGTCCAGACTTTGATGAACCTTTTATACTGCAAACTGATGCCCCCATTGTAGGCCTTGGTGCGGTTTTGCTACAGGACATCAACGATGAAAGGCACCCTGTGGTGTTTCTCAGCAGGAAGCTTCAGGACAGAGAAACCAGATATTCCACAGTTGAAAAGGAATGTCTGGCAGTGAAGTGGGCAGTGGAATCCTTGAGGTACTATCTGTTAGGGCGACATTTTACCCTTGAAACAGATCATCGGGCATTGAAATGGTTACACCAAATGAAAGACTCTAACATGCGTATTGCAAGATGGTACCTGTCACTGCAACCTTTTGATTTTACAGTACAGTATCGGTCAGGAAAGTCTAACCTTGTGGCTGACTGTTTGTCCCGAATGTATGAATGTTGAGTAACTGTTGTCTTGGGTGAAGGGGGAGGAAATGTAATGGAGATAGCTTCCATTACATCAGGAAACTGATGTATGCATTGTTGTATTATTTTTGTTGTATTTTTGTTCAGACATTTAGGTGTACCTTCTTGAGATGCAGGGGGACTGGCCATCCATTCTGTGTGAGGGAAGTGTCAATATATGAATGTCAATTTATGTTTCCTTAAGTTTCCAGATGTTTGTTTTCTTGTTTTGACAGAACTCTTGTTTAGTTGTAAGCACCTACCTCTTCCTGGTTTGGCTCCTCAGCAGGGTGTGGCAGCAAATGGGAGAAACAAGCTGCAGGTGCTGCTGAAAGCTCTTGGAGCAAACCATTTGGAAGGAGGGTAGAGCTTTAAGGAATTATGTTTAATTTGAAGTATTATTTTAATTGACTTTAGATTTGTTTAGTTAAAATGATTTGCATTTATGTAAATATTTGTTAGGTTTCATTTATTGTTTTTGGGTGTTGTTTTTGTGTAAGTATGGTTGTTATTTTCTGATCATCCCCTTCATTGGTTCATTCTAGCAAGACACTCAGGGTGCACTGCTATAAAAGGCAGACGTTGTTGTTGTTCAGTGTGTGTGTGGTGTGTTGGTGCAAGTCTTTAAATAAACCACCTCAAAAGTTATTGATGGTCCTGCTTCTATATTCAACGTGGAGCCTGCGCCGGTCGAAAGCTGACAGCCTTACGCACAATACAAAAAGTTAAGTTAGCTCTAAACGTGATTTCACATTGCAGTGACCATGTTGGCACTTTGGCAGGCTGTCGCTTGTCTGACAAATCGGCAGGTGTTTGTAAAGCAGGCGACAACCCAGAAAAACAGCAATGCTGTGATCATGTTCTGCATGGAAAATTGGACAGTCTTCCATTCACTCAGGGTCACCGTGATTCGTTTAGGTACCGAAACATGTTACACTTGAGATTGCAATTGAAATAAAATAAAATATCAAATGCAGCAGTGATAAAAAATATAATTAGCTGCAAACAAGGCATTAATTTGTAAAAAAAATAAATAACAATTTTCCACTGTGGTCTCGCTTTGCTTGCACAGTGTCACGTAGCTCCCATTTGACACCTGTTCATAGGGATATCATGCAAATCTCTCACTTGGTCTGAAACATTCACAAATTTTAATGCTCCATAAGGAAACATCCAGGGTATAATTTTGCACAATTTCTGATAATATATAATGAATCAGAGGCAGGGGACCCAGAATTCAGCCAGACCAGCAGAGGTTCAGATCAGGTTCTTTTATTAGCAAAAAGCAAAACAGGGAAAAAACCAAAAAGGACCGTCAATCCAAAAGACGGCACAGAAGCGGACGGATTCTCGGGGCAGACCAGGTTGAAACAGACAGAACGGGATGGCACAGATTTCTGGAGACAAGGTGGTTCAAAATCCAAAAGCAAAACATAACAACTTGCTAGAGGAGAACTCACCTACACTCAACATGACGACCTGGCACTGATGTCTGGTCTCGACTGTTTATATGGAGGAGGAAGCAGGTGAAACCGGTCAGAGATGATTGCAACAGGGGTGGAGTAAGGCAGGTGTGCAGAGTGGGTAATTAGACCAGACATCAGTGCAGAGGATCAAAACAAGAAATGAATTCAAACCAAAGCTAAAAAGCTGACAGGACAAGTGAACAGAAACTACACCAAACTTACTAAGAAACAAAATCACTCTAAAGAAAAAACCTAAAACAGAAAATAAAGCTTAGACTAAAACAGATGACAAAACCGGATAAACTAACAGTAAATAAAAACCCAGACAGGATAAAAACTCAAAGCAAGCAGAGAACCTAAAGCAGGAGAGTAAAATGACTCAAAAATAAAACCAGAACAGAAACCAGAATATTACATAATATGGCATACTCAGATAAAAATATGATGAGATCATAAAGAGGAAAAGTGGAAAAATATCCTACTCTATTCAATTCAATTTTATTTATATAGCGCCAATTCATGAAACATGTCTTTTCGAGGCACTTTACAAAGTCAAATCAATCATATTATACAGATTGGTCAAAAATGTCCTATGTATGAGAACCAGTTGATTGCTTCAAAGTCCTGACAAGCAGCATTCACTCCTGGAGAAGCGTAGAGCCACAGGGAGAGTCGTCTGCATTGTCTATGGCTTTGCAGCAATCCCTCATACTGAGCAAGCATGAAGCGACAGTGGAAAGAAAAACTCCCCATTAACGGGAAAGAAAACCTCCGGGAGAACCGGGCTCAGTATGAACGGTCATCTGCCTCGACCGACTGGGGGTTACAGAAGACAGAGCAGAGACACAACAAGACAGACAAAAAAAGCACAGAAGCACACATTAATACAGAAATCTGTTCTACATTAGATGGTGATAGCGGGTGAGCCGTCTTCTCTGGATGATGTCACAGCTAACAGAACACCAGACAAGGTGTACCTACTGTGAAGAAAAGAGAGAGCAAAAAGTTAAAAGCTGAAATGACGACAAGCAATGCAAAACTGGAGAACAGTAGAAGTCAGCAGAGTGAGAAAAATAGATCCTGATGTCCTCCAGCAGCCTAAGCCTAAAGCAGCATAACTATAGAGATAGGTCAGAGTAACATGAGCCACTCTGACTATAAGCTTTGTCAGAAAGGTAATTTTTAAGATTAGTCTTAAAAGTAGACGGGGTGTCTGCCTCACGGTCCAAAACTGGGAGTTGGTTCCACAGGAGAGGAGCCTGATAGCTAAAGGATCTGCCTCCCATTCTACTTTTAGAAACTCTAGGAACCACCAGCAGACCTGCAGTCTGAGAGTGAAGTGCTATGTTTGGAACGTACGGGGTAATCAGGGCTCTGATATATGATGGAGCTTGATTATTAAGGGCTTTATACGTTAGAAGAAGAATTTTAAATTCTATTCTTGATTTAACAGGAAGCCAATGAAGGGAAGCTAAAATTGGAGAGATATGATCCCTCTTGTTGATTTTCATCAGAACTCTTGCTGCAGCATTTTGGATCAGCTGAAGGCTTTGAACTGCATTTTGTGGACTTCCTGATAGTAAAGAATTACAATAGTCCAGCCTTGAAGTAACAAATACATGGACCGGTTTTTCAGCATCACCCCTGGACAGAATGTTTCTAATTTTGGCAATATTCCGGAGGTGAAAAAAGGAAACTCTGGAAACCTGTTTAATATGGGATTTAAATGGCATGTCTTGGTCGAAAATAACACCAAGATTTTTTACTTTTTTACCAGAGGCCAAGTTAATGCCATCCAGATTAAGTGATTGATTAAGATGTTTATTTTTTGAGGACTGTCACAAACCAGAGACAGAGGACCCAGTATTCAGCCAGACAAGAGAGGTTTTAAGCAAAAAACAGGATTTAATAATAAAACAGGGACAGGCAGACTCAATGATCAAAAGGGCAGTCCAAAATCCCGTACACTAAAGGCAGTCCAAAATAGGCAGAAGTACAGACAAGGATAAGGCAAACTCAGAATGTCACAAGGCAGGTCCAGGTCAGAAAAACAGGTAAGCAATCATTCAGGGCAAGAAAATCAGGTTTAGGGATCAGGCTGGCTCAGAGTCAAAAAGGCAATCGGGTCGGTATCAACAGGGCTATCAGAAATAAAACGCTGGATAAGACTCACCAAGTGGTTTGAATTGATCTGGCAGATTGCAGAGGTTTGTGACAGGACTATATAGGGGAGTGAGCAGGTGAACAGGAGTGAAGACTAATTACCGACATGGGTGGAGCTTATCAGGAACAAGGAAGTGACTGGAAGAAAACTGACACTGATTGGATGGTGACTGGAGAAGAGGAGTGACTGGGTGTTGTCTACGAGGTGAGCTGGCAGATAGCTGGCAGGTGAACTGAGTGACTGATTAAAGGCTGGATACAGAGAAGTAAACAGAGCAGGCCAAGTGAAGCGATAATAAACAAAATCAAACCACAATAAAATCCAAACTAGACCATAACCCAAAACAGAACCAAAACCTAACACTAAACAGAACACAAGCTATAACAGAAAACAAAACAAGAAAGAACCCAAAACCAAAACTGAGCTTTAAAGCTGGAGAGTTTAACTAATAGATCAAAATAAACAAACAGTCAAAACAAAAACCCAGATCCTGACAAGGACTCTGGTCCAAAGATTATAACTTCATCATGTATTAGTATTACAATCATTTTTTTATTCAGATTTTACTAGAAGTGGAAACATTGATGGGTTAGCACCTGGAAATAAAAAGAAAAAAGCTGGTTAAATTTGATATGTGATTTGTTGTTAGGTGACACATTTGCTACTTAATCAGCTTTTCATAAATATCTGAAGATAACTGGCTACTGTGATGAACAATTGGCAATTTTAGATTAGTAATATTTCCATTAATGGCAGTTTTTCATACACGGTTGAATGGCACTGTGGTTTCTGTTGATGATGTACCATCGGAGATACTCCTCCACGAAAGCTGTCTTTTGATAAAGCTTCACACGTCAGAGGCACCCAGCAGTCTGGAACATGGTGCTGTTTTGCAACACTACATTCTGCAAATGCTCTTCTGCTTCCGCTTCCAGG
The DNA here is from genome assembly GCF_011125445.2 of Fundulus heteroclitus. Classification (NCBI taxonomy): domain Eukaryota; kingdom Metazoa; phylum Chordata; class Actinopteri; order Cyprinodontiformes; family Fundulidae; genus Fundulus; species Fundulus heteroclitus. The sequence goes on from NC_046380.1 coordinate 41,750,589, forward strand.
ATCTATATACATATAAAAAAAAATGATTGTAAGAATTTTATACCATGAATGGCTTAAACCAACCTTTTGTAGATGGGCACTAGCTGTTGCTTCGCAAAATCAGCTCGGAGAGGTATGCGGAATGTTCTGCGATATGCAAAAATAGAGTGCTGCACATTATCAATCTGGCTGGTCAGGTTAGCACATTTCTTAATCCACTAACTGTTTATTTTGTTCTTGTTTGACTAGAGGGAACGCATTTTTCTTGTACCATCAACCTAATCACAGCTCTTAAAATACATCATAACACCTAGCAACAGGGTTGTCCGCTTTCTCAGAGTTGCTCTCAGCAATTATCAGAATCACTTAATCTAAAAACACCTAGATGGGAGTTTTTATGATAAAAAAAAAAAAAAAAAAAAAAACTCTCGAAGAGGATCCTGGGAATCTTTGCTAATACAAGCACATCTGTCCTATAGTAAAATCCCTGAGTTTAGTTAATTTCCTTCCTTTTGTAGAACTTTCCATATCTCCTCATCCTTCACATCTTCTACAGTGGCACTGAAACTGGGATTCCCTAGCATGTGGTTGACCAGGTTCTTTGAGACGAAATGCGGTGCTGGTCCCCCATGTACAATGGACACAGCAATCATCTTCCCTGCTAGAAAATACTCATCTTCCCTCGCAGCTGTTATACAGAGCAAAACAGTTTGGAGGTAAATTGCTACTTAGATCTGTTAAAAAAAAAACGTACAGTTTTATTTACATTTAGATTTTTAATAGTGCAATCCCTGCTCTAAAGGTAAAAGGACCAACCTCTTGAATTACACACAAGATAACGGCTTTCTGGAGGTCCATCAAAAATTGGGAGATTTTTCAGATGGCTCATCAGAAGTGTGAGGAATTCACGCCTGGGGCCACCTGTATCCGACACAATCTATCAGATAGCACCCTGGAGGTGACACATTTTCTCCACTGATGACATAGTTGGGAAGGGTACAGCCCTTGCATGGGTGTGTACCTAGATTGCTTTATAATTCTTGTGAATTTGATCGGTTGGTGCTTCTAGCTAATCAACAGCCCGTCAGCGCTGACGTGCCTGTAAAATATTTCTCTGACTTTAGTAGATTAAATAAGTTGAAGTTTACTTTTCTGTTCTGAGCTTAATCAACATTTAAGTGGGGGTCGCCTGAAGGGTAAAAACGAGCTGAGTCCACTAAGAGTGTTTCACTGCCGACCGGGTGCAGTAGCTTAACAACAGTAAAAGCTAAAATTCCTTTGGTAGATTGCATGCTATAATATAACTTACTCTGTTTCTGCCACTTTTTGTAAAGGACTGCTTTCATGCTGAGGTTCCCATGACTGAAGTAAAGATACAAAACATATTCAATTTACATAGTTCTACTGAGCTGAGGTAATAGGTAAAAAAAAAAAAAAAAAAAAAACAGTGGTTAGGGCTGGGTGATATAGCTTAAAATAAAATCTGAATTAAACCTATATCTCAAAGTGCCTCTTATTATACAAAATAAGTTTCCGCTTTACAATATTTTGCAAATATATTGTCCTAAATATATATTCAGCATTTTTGCTGTTCAATTCAACGAAGCCCAAATGAGTCCATTGGCAAAATAAAATCCCCATTTTTCAAAAATTAAATCTTAATATTGGATATTTGAATTAATCGATTAAACAGATTTATCACCCAGTCCTAGTAGTGGTAAGGCAAGGCAAGGCAAGGCAAGGCAAATTTATTTATATAGCACAATTCAGTACAAAGACAATGCAAAGTGTTTTACATGATTAAAACATAACAAAATAAAACAGAATAAAAGCAAGTAGGAATAAAATGTAGATTGCACAATTAAAAAAAACACAAAAATAGACCAAATATCTTTTAAATTACATACCAATGTATCAGCAAGATCAGAATCTGATGACTTTTTAATAACAATCTCTGGATCAGAGTCAGACAGGTTGAACAATTCCCCAACTGCAAAACAAATCAAATCAACTTAATTCATACAATAACAGATGATAAAAAAGGGGTCAATAATAAGTTCAATAGTGTTCCTTCCTTATCCATTTTAACCATGTAGGTTAATATTATAGTCATTACATCCTTCCAAACAATCAAACGCAGATCCACGTACGTGCCATAACCAAACCCCGCCCCATTGAAAGAGTTCAGAGAGCACGTTTTATTTTGGGTAAAAAGGTGGTTGAATAAAGGGTTGAGTTTGAATATCGTCCAGCCCTAATACTACATGTAGTCAATAAAAACAGATTAATACCAAAAGGCATAACAACAGCAAAAGGGGGAAACAGCAAAAAGGGGAAAGTCGTGATCTAGAAGATCACAAAATATGGATATTTCTAGTTTCCAGGAAGTAACTTTGCATGTAGGAACTTACTTAAATATGTTTTTGGATGATTTTATTCAGTGATGTATGTTTTTCACAATAAGAAAATTTAGATGTGTTGGAACTAAGGCACTGTAAATCAAACTCCACACACAAACATTGAAGCTTACCTTCTTCAAAGTCCCTTTTCATGCAGATATAAACAGTGATCCGTTGATATGGCTTGCCAACTTCTGCCTTATATGCCTCTAGGGTAAATGGTCTTTGTGTCCCTGGGATGTTAATGACCTCTGTCCCATCTGGATACAGAAGGACAAAAGGTCCATCTCTCACATCTTTGTTGAAGTCCTTGATTTTTTTACAGCCTGACTGAGCAGTGTTGTGGCATTAGTGTCAGGGTCTGTTGAAAGTGAAATAGTTTTTCCACGTTGTGGCTTAAGACCATGCTTCTGTATGGCCATCAAGCCAACATTTATCTGAAAACAAAAGGAAGAAGACAGAGCACTGTTTCAAAATCATGTGAAACTTTGTTTGAATTGCTTACAACTTGCTATAAGACCCAAATGTGTCAGGGGTTAATTACCAATATCAGTCAAAAAAGAATGAACAAACCTTTACTTCTAAACCAGTGGCCCCAAACTCCAGGCCTTTAATGGAGGGTGTCCTGCAACTCTAAGGCTACGTTCACACTGCAGCCGGAAGTGACCCAATTCTGATTTTTTTTGCCCATATTCAACCTGTATCTGATCTTTTCATGACAGTCTGAACAACACAGATCGAATTTTTTCAAATGCGACCCGGGCCGCTTTGATATGTGGCCCTGAATCCGATACATATCTGATCTTTTTAAATGTGACCTGTGTCTGTACGGCCAGGTCACATTCATCCAACCCACACCTCATTGATACTTAATAAAAGTCACTAACGGTGGACATGACTATACCAAAGAGGTTGGCTATTGTGCTGTAACAAGCACCTGTTGTAAGTCAATACAGTGCCAGGGCAACGCGTTTACTCGCCGCTACGGCCGGCGAAGATGTGTTTTTACTAGGGCTGGGCAACGATTAAAATATTTAATCGCGATTAATCGCATAATTTGCCTGATTAATCGCGATTAATCGCATTGTATTTACAAACTCCAAGAATGAATTCAAAAGTAGTGTAAAGAGCACTTTTATTTTAATGTTCTGCTGCCATATGAACAAAAGTGTTGTAACATTTGTAGCACTTATCAGTAACACATATTTAGTGTAAAGCTCAACTTAAACATGTAAAACAAAAAATAGCAATAATAATAAACTAAAGCTTATTGCCACTGACAGGGAATTTTCTTTATGAGGAAAAAATCTACCAAAAACAGGCAATTTCTGAGGTAACAGCAGGGAGCAGCATTACCATTTTATGTTCAATACCAAAGTTTAACTTGGCAGTGGTTACAACTAACTTTTTTCTGTCATATTCGATGCTGGAAGAACTTTAAACTGAAATGTTTGCTAACTCGATATGCTTGCGTTGCTTGCGTTTATTTGACGTTAACACGCGTTTTTTTGTTGTTGCTTTCTCGCGTGCATATAGTGAATGGCAGGGAAAAACAGGCAAAAACACATGGACGGCGTCGATGCAGACCTCGCTCCGCTCCGCACAAAACTTGTTCCGGCCGCCAACTCACCGCCTCGCCTAAGCAAATTCCTGCGGGAAACACCGCCTTCCACATGTCGGCTTTGTTTTTTTCCGGCCAGCACCTTTCTTCCTCTTTGAATCCGAGGTTTGGCTGATAGCGAGGTTATTGGCGCATTATCGCCACCTACTGTTCTGATTCAAACCCCTACACCGCAGCAACAGACCTTCACAAAATAAAAGCATGTGAGCAACATGCGTTAATGCGCGTTAAAGAAAATATCGCCGTTAATAGTCTAATGAGTTAACGCGAAATTAATGCGTTAACTTGCCCAGCCCTAGTTTTTACGTGAGAGCGCTAAAGAGATCCGTTCAGACGCACATAAAGGTTACATTACTATCCCATCATTCCTGGCTTTGACTCTGCACCCACACGTTTCTCTGTATGGACGTTGCTGTTACTCCCCCACAAATCGCCATTGCCAAAAATGTGGCTCTCTTTCTTTTCAATAGGTTGTACTGGGGCTCTCAAATTCTGAAGTTAATGATTTCATTAAGCTAATTTTTTTTTAGTTCTAATCCCATTTTGAAGTTATAAAGCTGCAACATGGCTACTTAAATCTAGCTTAGTCCCTTGTGTTAAGTGGAGGATGGAACTTTGCAGTACCTTGTAAATATGACAACTTTATATTTTAAGGAGATTTTGTGAATGACTCTACTCTACAATTTAGACGCAAAACTCCTCCCATTAGCCTGTTTGTTACCACTTTAAGCTGTATGCAACCACTTGTTTTCATTTTGAAATGCACATCTGTAGAATTTGAGTTTGAGATCACTGTTGTAAACTATACATTGGATAGAAACGGTTCATAATAAATCATTAATCAATACCTTTTTGACAGATCAATTAACTGACAACATGGGGGTCTTCTTGACAAGCTAAATTGTTATTAATGGTAATGAATAAGAAAACCTTTAATGTTCCACAGTGGGGAAAGTCAGGTGTGACATTGACTCATACTGTTATCACAGTTACACAAAAAGAGAATTGTCAGGCAAAACAAATGTTCTCATTCTGGGTAGCTACGATAAACTTTCTTCATATGTCACTTATCAGGAATTAGGGAATGTCAATAATGAACAGGCGTTAACTAGCTGATTAGCAGCTTCTCAGTCGGAGTATTGGCGAACTTACCCGAACTTTCCTTTTTACCTTTTTCTTTAAACCCATGCTCCCCAGAGAATACTTTTGCCGCTCCTCGTTTTTCTTTTGTCGGTATTGCAGGAAAGTGCTAAAGGCTGGAGTCGGACAGGGTGGGGTACTCTGTCGTGCTAAAGTCAAGCAAAACAAATGTATTACAATGTTGCATGTCCCACAGGCGACATGCCATACTCCATACTTGATAAAAGCTCTCAGAGAATCTGAGAATCAACTCTGGCCTCACCCAGTTATAACCCGCTCTCCAGTCCATGTTGTAGCTGAAGTTTATTTTTTTGATGTAGTTTTCTTAAACTGCAGGAGCAGCGACAGACACACTTACCTAGGGAAGTTGTTGTCAGCTGTTCTATCCGCTGAACTTTCTGACCTGGTGGTTCACAAAAATTCAAAGAAAACCTTTGACCAACACTACTTTCATTCATGCATCTGTGGCCAGTTTGAGATGCTCTTCCAAAAGTTAGAATAATTAAACACCAATGAAGCTCAGTCTGGCAGACGTCAGCTTTGCAAAGACCCGCCCTACTCCCTTTCTGATTGGCTAATGTCCTGGCTCTGCCAGGTTTAATTGGTTGAAAGCAGTTTCAGTTTAAAACCTTGAATAAAAAGTGTAGACGGAACAATGTGCGCTCATTTTCCAAATGATGAAATTCTGTCGCAGCGACGGAGAACTTTAACCCTTGGTTTAAACGTACGTTGTCTGGAAACCGCCAAGTTACTACATCCATAAGCAACAAAAACCTTTGGGTATGCTTATTAACTTACTCAAAGTCGAAGGTTGTGGAGTTTCTTTGGTAGATCCTTCACATAGCTTCCTGCCACAGTTGCTGCAAAAATTTGGATTTTGCTCAACTAGCTCTTTTCCGCAGCTTGGGCAATACATGGCGCCTGCTTTCCCTCTTTTCCTCCTTTGAATAAGGCGATAAGCAAATGACTTCCGGTTCAAGGGTCAAACGGCACCGTCGTCCAATCAGGGATGTCTCACGTTTCCCACTGGTACCTACCTTTTCCGGTAGGTTAATGTTGCGTATTGCCAAATGCTGTTGTGTCTTCCTTAAAGTTTGCGCTTTGCCAAATGCTGTTGCGTTTTCCTTAAAGTTGTTTGCGCTTTGCCAAATGTTGTTGCGTTTTCCTTAAAGTTGTTTGCGCTTTGCCAAATGTTGTTGCGTTTTCCTTAATGTAGTAGTGCTTTTAGATTTGTAGTTGTGGTTTGCACCTCAGGGCCACCGTAAGTTTTTCTATTTTATCTAACATTTACTTATTGTCGCTCCTTCCCTCCATGGAACAAAAATAATTTTGTTACAAAAACTTAACTGCAAATGCTTATCTTTGTTGAAGTAGGAAAAATACTTTCCTGTATCCTGAATCCAAAACAACATATTATTCAATTTCATCATACCATGTATTCTGCTTGAAGTTCTTCAAAGGTTGCATATGATCAGTGTACCTAAATGAAATGATGACTGCAGACTGATGATCTCAGTTGCACACAACAATTCGGTTTTGTGAGAATGCTGAATGTGCCAAATATTAAAAATACCTGATAATATAACAAATTCTGTGAGCGTCCGGTATATCGTGGCTGCCAACTGTTATATGTAAACTAGAAAAATCTCAATATCATTCAGCTAATGAGAAATAACAAATAACAGATTTGTCCAACCTATAAATGTGTACCACTGGTTGTGAATAGTATTTTGTTTAAAAACAGAATTTGTAACCCAGATCACATCTGTGCATTCCAGAGTGAGGCCCAGTCGTAAAACAGTCACCCTGGGAAGTCCGAACTAATTTATGACATGCACTAGTTAACCCAGAGAGACAACTCACAGCAACTCAAATGTAAGTGTAGTACGTAAAAATATTCTCACCCCAATGGATTTTCTGCTCATAATTGTAATGGTAAAGTACACCTTCTGCTGTTTATAGTTTTTTAAAATCGCTATGACATAGTTTTCAATACATTTAACAGGTTTCCTAAACTCTTAACGCACCAACACACCTAAAACACACAATTGGCGAATCTGTTAATTTCATATTCAAATTCATACATCGTATACTAAACTCCAAAACTAATTTTCAAAATACAATAATACATTAACAAAACACTGCAAACATGTTTCAAAATTAAATAATTATTCAAAACACTAACACATGTTCTCTTTCAACAGGAACATTTAGTCAATCATAACACAATGACAAAAAAAACCCACTATCATCAGCTGAAATTACAGAAACTGCAATATTTTAGATGTGTCAGGTGCATATATATATATATATATATATATATATATATATATATATATATATATATATATATATATATATATATATATATATTCATATATATATATAAATATATTCATATATATATTCATATTCATTCAGGAGCTTATAGTTACAAGTAGTTACATATCAGAGACTGGAGGCATAAAGTCACTCTAAAACTATAAAGGGTAATTTTACAGTATTTACACTTTGGAGTAGGAGAAGCAATATCCTAACTGTTGGTTTCCTCGAAAATACGGACAATAGATGCCACTGTGTCCCAGCTGATATTTAGCTGTATGGCTGTACTCTTTCACCACCCTCTGTGTGATAGCCCGTGGTTTATGACATGGTCAATGATAGTGGCTCTAATTTGATCAGTTATATATATATATATATATATATATATATATATATATATATATATATATATATATATATATATATATGTGTGTGTGTGTGTGTGTGTGTGTGTGTGTGTGCATATATGTGTGTACATATATATATATATGTGTATATAACCGGTACACATGACATCATCTGCCTACTCCGACTTCTTTTGTATTCTTTGTTTTTTATATATTCTTGTGTTTTCCTCATTTTCTTTTAGATCCACTGTATATAACCCTTTCCTACTCCTGATTTTGACTGACTACTGAGCCGATGTGACAAGTGAATTTCTCCAATCTGAGATCAATAAAGACTATCTTATCTTATCTTTGCTCTGGTCCTTCTTTGAGCGCCACCACGCATTCTTACTCCCAACCCTCTACCTTGTCCTGGCACTCGTCTTCCTCACCCTCGTGCAGGCATTTCTTTCTTTCTTTCTTTCTTTCTTTCTTTCTTTCTTTCTTTCTTTCTTTCTTTCTTTCTTTCTTTCTTTCTTTCTTTCTCACATTGTGTTGCTCCAAATTGTTCCTTTTCCAGCCAAGACCAGCCCAAAGAGTCCTCTTTTATAGCATATGATCATGTGATTGAAAGAACATCAACACTTGAGTGTGCTTCCTAGATGGGAATTATCTGTGATTTCAACAACTGCATAACTTCAATCAGATGTTTCTCATTAGCAATGGAATAAAATACAGGGAATATATTTGTGTTTCAATTCAATGTGAAGAGTTGTTCACCTTGACTTTAGCCTGTAAGGTTAGGTTTAGAACGTGGCGTTATCTGTTCTGACATACAATGTTAAAGCATTGGTAAATTTGGCTGTAAAATTTTACTGTTTTGGTCTTGTTTGAGCCGGTGTGTAAAAGGAGTTTAAGCAATTTTAGTTTGCGTTAATTGTATGCATTATGTGTTAAAGCAAGAAGAAATGTGTTAATTGTATAGCTTACACATGTGGATGTAGTGCTAACTGTGTTAAGAGTTTTGGAAAATTGTTAAAAGTATTGAAAAATCTGTCATAGCAATTGTAAAAAACTGTAAGATACAAGACTAGCATTTTGTGCACCGTTATGTCTGTGCTCTCATCTACTATTAGAGTATGCCAGGGTGCATTTTTAACACTGTGCATAGTTTTCTTCTGCAATATCTCATTGATCGAGTTCACAAATTCAAAGGAATCATTTTTGCTTTGCCAGCTTTCTGGTACACTCAAATACTTTGCCATGTGATCGTGTATTTGCTGCACCGATAGCATTGATGCATTTATTTTGATGGCAAATAGAATGTCATTAATAAGAAGTTTAACTTGCTCAGGGTCAGATTTCTTTTTTGTGACAGCTCATTCATTTTTTCTCTATCTTTTGAGCTCTCCTGCAATAATGAGCTGATCTCCATTCCCATCTTGAATCTTTGTATTTTTCCAACAGCATTCAAATGAGTTTTATGCTCAATGTGACGTTTAAGGTAGTCCAACTTTCACTCAGTCCACACTTTTCCCTCTGAAAACTCGCTTGCTACTTTAGCTTCGCAGCATACTTTGCAGCGCAGATCTTTCTCGGTTGAAAAAGAAAAAATCTCCCCCAGTTTCACCTCTCGTTCTTCTATTTGTACATGCTCCAACAGCCATTCCATTTTAAATGTACCGCATTTCTTTTTAGCTTTCTCTTGATTAGCGGATGCTCCACAGCCGGGTCGTTTTGCCATAATAAGAGTGCGATTACCAGGATTTACTTCCTTAATTTCGTCTTTAGCATACGGTTTACAAAAAAGTGGCACATACGCCTAAGTTCTGCTCATGACAGTGATTGGCTGCACAAGTACAGGCATAAACCGCAACGTATCATTGACTGACAAAGACGCACACCGCAATATGCCTAGAGTCGTCTTCTCCACCTGTCAATCAACGGTGCGCTCCAATCTGCACTTGGCTCTTACAAAGCGGGAGCGCGGAACACTATCTCAGCAGAATTGCTAAATGGTAAAAAATAACGTGGTTCATTATTATTTTGTTTACAGTTCATATTGGATTTGATTTACTGTGCAGCATAGATTTGCTGTGCACGCTGAAGCCAGATGCCGTGTGCGATTGCGCATGTGCGCAGCTTAGAGGGAACACTGGTCACAGCTGACCTCCTGCTGAGAGAGAGAAAGAGAGAGAGAGGCCGCCCTCTGTGCTTGTGTATCCTTTACAGCAGGATAGAATTCTTTTTGTCTTCCCTACTGTTCAGAGTCCAATCTGAGATGAAATATTCTTCATGCTGGTATATAGCACAACACTTAGTTAAAGCACGTTGCATGTATAGAGCCTTGAGGTGATGTGATTTGAATTGGTGCTATATAAATAAAATTGAACAGAAAAAGTTTATTGAATGTTGAGATTGAAAAAGGTAAGTTTTTCATGTTACTAAAATATTTTTTATGTCTTTAAATTATTTGTCTTTGTTTTATCCCCATTTTTTTAAGAATGGTATTGAGTATCGAATATTTTCCTGGGTATCGATATTGAGTTTGAAATTTTAGTATTGTGACAACCCTATTTAGGTGTATGAGTACGGGAGGCTGAATACAATGATGTGCAATACTTTTCAGGCTTTTATTAGTGAAAGCTTTGGAAAGTAATGTATCCTTGTTTTATTTTGCAAATATACACTATTTTGTGTTAGTCTATCACATCTAATCCTCCCAAAAATGCATTGCAGTTTGAGGTTGGAACCTAATAAAATCATAAGTTTTGTTTGTAACTGCATATTGAGTGACGGTTGCATCCTCACAAGCCTATACTTACACAGGAAATTATACATTTAACTTATAATTCCCTGTAATTTCATTGCTTCAGCAGCATTCCTTTGACAGAGCTGTGAAAGCTGTGGGCTAATAAAAGGGTGGAGGAATTTATAAGCGCCGGCTCTTTCAGACGGTTTCCTCTCTTGTACCTTTTTCTCACTTCAAATGCTTACTTGTTTCATTCTTGGTTCATTATTCCCACCTTTTTCTATCGTACATTGAATAAGAATGCAAGGATGATTGCATAAAGTCTGACAGTGTGATCAGGAAATTGCCTCAAAGGCATTAAATGCCTCAAAGGCATTAAAAGGAATGAGCCCAGTTAGTAAGAGCATATGCATGACTAGAAGGTATAACAAACAGGCTTAAATCGGAGGCAACCGGACTTTCAACCAGGTCTTTCTGAAAACGTGTCGTCACCAATCTGCCTAGGAGGATGGGCCTCCATGTCCTTAAAAGCAGCAGCGCTCCAACTGCGGGTTGCTTGAATGTGAGCCACTAGAATTGACAAAGACTCCTGGATAAGCGACAAAACGTTTTCAGAGACAACTGAGCAAAACTCTGGTTGCCTCCGATTTAAGCCTGTTTACTGTTGCCATGACCCTGATAACTGAGAATTTGCGCAGGCACATGGCTAGAAGGCTGTATGAACTACCTCTGATTACTACAGAGTTCCTTGTTGGCCGAGGGAATAAGGCTGTGAAGACACTAGAAATGTACGATACAACGATTGGAATTTGAGTAAAGATATGTTTCCTATGTCCGATAATTAATTTTTTATTGCATATCATTAGTTTTGTCCAATTATGTATGTTGTAAAAATAATCCAAGGTGTAACTTTTACCTCCAAAGCAGAATTAAAAAGAGCCATACAATCCAGCCAGAATCTCTGATGTTGAAGAACAGATAAAATAGCTACAGAACAAAAGGTCGGCAAAAAGTCATAATCAGGCCTGATCACGGTCTGACCTGTACAATGAGTAGAAGCATAACCCGTCTGGCAACATGAATTAGGCTAAAAGATGGCAAAAATCAACACATTGTGCTCTGATTTAAGGAAATTCAAAACGTAGGCGAAACAATTTCACTAATGTCTTGGCTTTGGGGCTACAGCTAAACACGGTAAGAGCCATTATCCAGTGAATTAAAAATACTATTTATTTGTGTGATATTCAAATTTTCAGAGAAACCAAACATTATACTTTTATTAACTGAATACCATAATGGCTTGAAAAATATAATTATAGGTGAAATGAAACTCTACTTTTTTATTGGATTGCTGAAATAAATTAAGTGCTTTTTTTGACAGGGTTTTTGTTGATCTATTCAGAGCAGATATAACTTCATTGTCATGTATCTCCATTTTTCTGAGAATTCTGGTGTTTAGAATATAGGCATTGTAAATATCTTTACCCTGACTCACACTGAGTGTGAACTCTATAGCTGCAAAATGCAGTTCAAAGCCTTCAGCTGATCCAAAATGATGCAGCAAGAGTTCTGATGAAAATCAACAAGCGGGATCATATTTCTCCAATTTTAGCTTCCCTTCATTGGCTTCCTGTTAAATCAAGAATAGAATTTAAAATTCTTCTTCTAACGTATAAAGCCCTTAATAATCAAGCTCCATCATATAACAGAGCTCTGATTACCCCGTATGTTCCTAACAGAGCACTTCACTCTCAGACTGCAGGTCTGCTGGTGGTTCCTAGAGTCTCTAAAAGTAGAATGGGAGGCAGATCCTTTAGCTATCAGGCTCCTCTCCTGTGGAACCAACTCCCAGTTTTGTAACGTTTCTGGCACTGGAGCTGCTGATTGCAATCAGCACACCTGTGTCTTTCTCCACCCTGGCTGCTTAAAAGCTCTGCTCCTCGCAGTCTCCAGTGCCAGAACGTCTTTAGCCACACGGTGAGCGCTTCCAGCCTTCCTTTTGAATTCCTGTCTGCCTGTCAGTCTCTCGACCTGTTTTGCCTCTGTTTTTGAAAACCTGTCTGCCCCTTTGGATTTGTCTGCCTGCCTGGGTCCTGCCTGTCAGCCTCAGAGAACTGGACTGCCTCACCGTGTTTCTGACCCCAGCCTGTCCGTGAGTAGCACGAGTTCGCCTGCCCCCTGTTCTGTCTGTGCTTTCTGGATTGACCTGGACCTGGACCTGGACGCCCTGTTGGATTCTCCCTTGGAAACCGCTGCCTGAGCTAAACGGATTTTCCCCCGACAAAGACCTGGACCGGACCTGGACAAAGAGCCCTGGATAACCCCCTCTCAGACGCCTTCGTCATAAGGAGTCAGAGTTCTGCCCTCAGCACGTCCAGGAGCGGCCAGTCGCAGCGTGCGAGCCGAGCCAGGGACCGCGCCGCCAGCGTCAAAATAAAGACTGATATTATTTTTGTACTCACTTGTTTTCGGGTATTTCTTGGGTCCTCCTAAATTCATCACAGTACGTTCTGGCCAAACATGGACCCTGTACCCGAAACCTAGTGGCGCGCGAGGGTAGAGAAATCCGTTTCTGTTTTAGAAGCCGGCGTCTCGGAGATTCTAGGCCATCTTCGAAGTCGGGGAAGCACGCAGCCTCCACTTCCGCAAGCCGCTTCCTCTAGCCCTCCGTCACTTCCGGTGACGTCGTCCTCGTCAGAGCCCCGACTCTCCCCGCCGGCAATATTTTCTGGTGATCCAGAACATTGCAGGGCTTTTCTCACACAGTGCGAGACACATTTCGAATTGCAACCTTCCTCATTCTTTTCAGACCGGTCCGATAAAGCATATGTGATGTCCTGCTTTGCCTCCACTTACTCCGTCAGTGGTCCGGACGTCTTCCTGGAGGTCGACCCGGAGGTGATCCGGGAGCTCCGTCCGGACCTATTTCTGGAATCGATCCCGTCTCCTCAAGAGAAATCGGCATCCCCGCTGGGTCCGCCGTCCCGTCGCCGGAGGAGGAGACGGCGGCTTATTGACCAGGCCTCCAGCTGTTCTGAGGAGCGGTCAGCCGGGCCAGTTCAGCCCCAGCCTCTGCCGACCGTCCCTCGGGCTTCTTCAGCCGCTTCCTGTCCTGCGGACCGGAGTCCTCCACTTCCCTATCCTGATCTGCCCACAGCTCCCTCTAGTGACGCTGTAGAAGCCGACCATAAAGCCCTGGAGAATAAAATAAGGACGTTTGCCCCCATTATTAAACGCCTCAGAGAGGCTCTCCTCTGTCAATATTCAGAGGGACTGGAGGAGAAATTAAGAGAGGTAGAGGGACATTATAGGTCAGCCCTCCAGGCTTTCTACAGCCGACCTAAACCAGTCCCAGAGGGTCCGGCCGATGCCTTGGCTCCCGAGTCTGTCTCCGAGGGTCCGGCCGATACCTCGCCTCCTGAGTCTGTCCCTGAGGATCCGGCCGACGCCTCGGCTCCCGTGAAGCCCAACGAGGAGGTCCAGGAGGATCTGCCTCTGCCCAAGTCCAGAGAGGTGGTCCAGGAGGACCTGCCTCTTCTGACCTGCGACGTGGGAACCCAGAGGGGTCCGTCACTGACGTGCGACGTAGGAATCCAGAGGGGTCCGTCACTGACGTGCGACGTAGGAATTCTGAGGGGTCCGTCGCTGACGTGCGACGTGGGAACCCAGAGGGGTCCGTCGCAGACGTCCAACGTCGGGACCCAGAGGGGTCCGTCGCAGACGTCTGACGTGGGAACCCAGAGGGGTCTTTCGCAGAGGTGTGATGCGGCAACACAGTGGGGTCCGTCGCTGAACTGTGATGCGGGGACTCAGGTGGATCCTTCGTTCTTCGGACACCCCGGGCCTCCGAAGAGGATGCAACAACTGTGGCCCCCTGGAGATTTTGAGCCTCTCGATGTTGTGTTTAAGCCCAGACCCCTTTTTGCCCTCATGGACAGCCAATTCTGGGAGAGACTTTATTGGATGTCTCTTTCTGAGACCCTCCAGGAGTTGATCCTGAGACTCCTGGTGGCAAAGGGTCTGACTTTGGCTCCTGAAGCCTGTAGCCCGGGGCCTCCTGAAGCCTGTAGCCTGGGGCCTCCTGAAGCCTGTAGCCCGGGGCCTCCTGAAGCTTGTGGCCCGGGGCCTCCTGAAGTCTGTAGCCCTGTGGCCTCTGTAGTCTGTAGCTCTGTAGTCTGTAGCCCTGTGGCCTCTGTAGTCTGTAGCCCAGTGGCCTCTGTAGTCTGTAGCCCTGTGGCATCTGTAGTCTGTAGCCCTGTGGCCTCTGTAGTCTGTAGCCCTGTGGCCTCTGTAGTCTGTAGCCCTGTGGCCTCTGTAGTCTGTAGCCCTGTGGCATCTGTAGTCTGTAGCCCTGTGGCCTCTGTAGTCTGTAGCCCTGTGGCCTCTGTAGTCTGTAGTCCTGTGGCCTCTGTAGCCTGTAATCCTGTGGCCTCAGCAGCCTTTAACCAGACTCCCACCTTAGCAGCCTGTAGCCAGGCTCCCACCTTAGCAGCCTGTAGCCAGGCTCCCACCTTAGCAGCCTGTAGCCAGGCTCCCACCTTAGCAGCCTGTTGCATGGCTCCCACCTTAGCAGCCTGTAACCCGGCTCCCACCTTAGCTGCCGGTAGCCAGGCTCCCCCTTCAGTCGCCTGTAGCCAGGCTTCCCCTTCAGTCGCCTGTAGCCAGGCTCCCTTGTCAGTCGCCTGTAGCCAGGCTCCCTTGTCAGTCGCCTGTAGCCGGGCTCCCCCTTCAGTCGCCTGTAGCCAGGCTCCCTTGTCAGTCGCCTGTAGCCAGGCTCCTTCTTTTGTCGCCTGTAGCCAGGCTCCTTCTTTAGTCGCCTGTAGCCAGGCTCCTTCTTCTGTCACCTGTACCCAGGTTCCTTCGTTGGTTGCCTGTAACCAGGCCCTTTCCTCCGTCGCCTGTAGTCAGGCTCCTTCGTTAGTCGCCTGTAGCCAGGCTCCTTCGTCGGTCACCTGTAACCAGGCTCTTTCCTCCGTCGCCTGTAGTCAGGCTCCTTCGTTAGTCGCCTGTAACCCGGCTCCATTTTCAGTCGCCTATAGCCAGGCGTCCCCTTCTGTCGCCTGTAGCCAGGCTCCTTTTTCAGTCGCCTGTAGCCAGGCTCCCTTTTCAGTCGCCTGTAGCCAGGCTCCTTTTTCGGTCGCCTGTAGCCAGGCTCCTTCTTCGGTCGCCTGTAGCCAGGCTCCCGCACCGGGAACCAGTGACCAGGCACCGCCGCCTGTAGCCGTTAACCAGGCGTCGCCGCCTGTAGCCGTTAACCAGGCGTCGCCGCCTGTAGCCGTCAACCAGACACCGCCGCCTGTAGCCACTAACCAGGCGCCGCCGCCTGAAGCCACTAACCAGGCGCCGCCGCCTGAAGCCACTAACCAGGCGCCGCCGCCTGTAGCCACTCACCAGGCGCCGCCGCCTGTAGCCATTAACCAGGTGCCGCCGCCTGTAGCCACTAACCAGGCGTCGCCGCCTGTAGCCACTAACCAGGCGCCCTCCTCAACCTGTAGTCTGGCGCCTTCCGTACCCTGTAGTCTGGCGCCTTCCGTACCCTGTAGTCTGGCGCCTTCCGTACCCTGTAGTCTGGCGCCTTCTGTACCCCGTAGTCTGGCGCCTTCTGTACCCTGTAGTCTGGCGCCTTCCGTACCCTGTAGTCCGGCGCCGGGTTCTGTTTTTCCTCTCTCCAGACCTCGCCGCCGGCCTCCGAGGTTCCTGCTCCGTAGACGGCTTCCTGGACGCCCGCCGGAGAGCCTGTCACGCCGGGGCCGTCCGCCGGAGAACCTGTCACGCCGGGGGCGTCCGCCGGAGAGCCAGTCACGCCGGGGGCGTCCGCCGGAGAACCTGTCACGCCGGGGCCGTCCGCCGGAGAGCCTGTCACGCCGGGGCCGTCCGCCGGAGAGCCTGTCACACCGGGGCCGTCCGCCGGAGAGCCTGTCACGCCGGGGCCGTCCGCCGGACGGTCCGCCGGGACGACCGCTGGAGACCGTTTCTCGCGTGGGCCGTCTTCCAGGATGCCCACCAGACTCTCTGTTCTAGAGATTGGTTTAAAAGCATTTCAGTTAGTTGGTTTTTGCCCTTCCGAGGGCTGTTTTCTGTTATGGACCCTTGTTTTCCTTTTTTTTTTTTTCTGACCCTCCTGCCTGTAGCCCCCTCCACCCGCCCGGTCAGACTTTTATTTAGTTTTCTTTTGTACTCTTAGAGACGTTTAAGGGCGTCTGGAATCCGCCCTTGAGGGGGGGGCTCTGTAACGTTTCTGGCACTGGAGCTGCTGATTGCAATCAGCACACCTGTGTCTTTCTCCACCCTGGCTGCTTAAAAGCTCTGCTCCTCGCAGTCTCCAGTGCCAGAACGTCTTTAGCCACACGGTGAGCGCTTCCAGCCTTCCTTTTGAATTCCTGTCTGCCTGTCATTCTCTCGACCTGTTTTGCCTCTGTTTTTGAAAACCTGTCTGCCCCTTTGGATTTGTCTGCCTGCCTGGGTCCTGCCTGTCAGCCTCAGAGAACTGGACTGCCTCACCGTGTTTCTGACCCCAGCCTGTCCGTGAGTAGCACGAGTTCGCCTGCCCCCTGTTCTGTCTGTGCTTTCTGGATTGACCTGGACCTGGACCTGGACGCCCTGTTGGATTCTCCCTTGGAAACCGCTGCCTGAGCTAAACGGATTTTCCCCCGACAAAGACCTGGACCGGACCTGGACAAAGAGCCCTGGATAACCCCCTCTCAGACGCCTTCGTCATAAGGAGTCAGAGTTCTGCCCTCAGCACGTCCAGGAGCGGCCAGTCGCAGCGTGCGAGCCGAGCCAGGGACCGCGCCGCCAGCGTCAAAATAAAGACTGATATTATTTTTGTACTCACTTGTTTTCGGGTATTTCTTGGGTCCTCCTAAATTCATCACAAGTTTTGGTCCGTGAGGCAGAGACGCTGTCTGCTTTTAAGACTAATCTTAAAACTTTCCTTTTTGACAAAACTTATAACTAGAGTGGCTCATGTTACTCTGAGCTACCTCTATAGTTTTACTGCTATAGGCTTAGGCTACTGGAGGACATCAGGATCTAATTTTCTCACTCTATAGAGTTCTACTGTTCTTCAATTATGCATTACATGTTGTCATTTCTGCTTTAACTTTCTGCTCTCTCTCTTTTATCTTCATAGTAGGTACACCTGGTCTGGCGTTCTGTTAACTGTGACATCATCCAGAGAAGACGGCTCACCCGCTATTACCATCTAATGTAGAACAGATTACTGGATCAATGTGTGCTTCTGTGCTTTTTTGTCTCTCTTGTTGTGTCTCTGCTCTGTCTTCTGTAACCCCCAGTCAGTCGAGGCAGATGACCGTTCATACTGAGCCCGGTTCTGCCGGAGGTTTTTCTTCCCGTTAATGGGGAGTTTTTCTTCCCACTGTCGCTTCATGTTTGCTCAGTATGAGGGATTGCAGCAAAGCCATGTACAATGCAGACGACTCTTCCTGTGGCTCTACGCTTCCCCAGGAGTGAATGCTGCTTGTCGGGACAATCAACTGGTTTCCTTATATAGGACATTTTTGACCAATCTGTATAATCTGACCCAATCTGTATAATATGATTGAACTTGACTTTCTAAAGTGCCTTGAGATGACATGTTTCATGATTTGGCGCTATATAAATAAAATTTAATTGAATTTAATTGAATGTTTTACAGATGAGGCTGCCGCTCTCAGGGAACTGGTGGAGGATCTCCGCTGTGCTCTGCAAGGGAGCGACGCTCGCTGTCTGGCCCTGGAGGTGAGCCTCAGACGAGAGAGGAGCCGGACCCTCACTGCACCCTACGACCACAGCGCCTCTGTTTCTGCTCCTGAATCCTCCAGCATCCTCATGCAGGGAAAACTGGTCCAAATTGAGAGATTCAAAGGGCAGCCTGGGGGTGCCCAAGACGACAGACCTAGGAGGGGACCAAGGAGGAGGGAAACCAGAGACCCCCTTCTGAGGGAGCTGAAACTCATTCGATCCTCACGTGATGGGCAGCTAGAAGAAGCCATGAAATTCAGTGAGCGCTTGGAGGAAGAACTGCAGTGGGCATACCAGGAGGTGCGCAAGCTGCAGGGGATGGAATCATCCCTGAGAAAGGAGAACAGCCAGATCAGGTGCTGTAACTCATCTTAAACAAACAAAAAAATTGTTTTGATCCAGTACATTTATCAGAAATGTGTGATTCTCGTTGATGGTTGCTAACAGGAAGCGGACAGAGGAAGCTAGAGAGGCTCTGAGTTTGGGGCTGCAGAGGGTCCGGCTGATTCAGGAGCAGGCTCAGTCTGTGCCACAGCTCGAGTCCAAGATCACTGAGCTGGAAACAGAGCTACTCCGGTACAGGTACAAACGCTGGGTGTGGTTTGGAGACAAGGAATTCTGTGTTTGGGTGTGTTTCAGGATCCAGTTACACATCATTTGCCTCCGTTCTTTGCAGACTTGTATAGTGCTTGTATTGCAGACTTGTATAGTGCTTGTATAGTGTTATGTGTGTTTTATTTATTATTTACCTTTAATCTTGCAGACAAGATTTATCTGGACACATATTCTAATGTATTGACGTTACCTCACTGCTTCCATGAAAAGTGATACAAAACAAATTTACTAAAGACAAGCCTGACCTGAGATTTCTTGAAATAAAAACACCCATTCATCCATTTTCCAAACCGCTTTAGCCCTCATGGGGTCATGGGTGTTGCTGGTGCCTATCTCCAGCGTTCACTGGGTGAGAGGCGGGGTACACCCTGGACAGGTCGCCAGTCTGTCGCAGGGCCACACAGAGACAAACCGGACAAGCAACCATTCACACACACCTAAGGACAACTTAGAGATGCCAATTAACAGTCATGTTTTTGGACTGTGGGAGGAAGCCAGAGTACCTGGAGAGAGCCTACGCATGCACAGGAAGAACATGCAAACTCCATGCAGAAAGTCCCAGGGTTGGGTTTGAACCCAGAACCTTCTTGCTGCAAGGCACCAACGCTACCCACTGCACCACTGTGCAGCCCTATGTGCAGATGTGTGAAATAAAAACACATCTTCAAAAATTGTAGTGGCCTTGCTTTAAAACTTGTTGACATCTGTGGAAGAGAAGGATCTCCTTTTGATGGTGCAAAAAGTGAGACGCTTACTAACCTCTGATTGTATCATCTGCTCACTGCTGAGGTACAGCAGGATTATGGTCACTGCCAGTATATGGTCACTGCCCATATACTGTGACCCCTTTGCTTTGCCGACCACATTGCCACCTCTGGTGAAGATGTGGAAAATGTAGTCAAATAGATCCACCTTTTATTATAGCCGCATCATTTCACTGACCGTTTTAGAAAGACCCAACCACAACTGTTGGTACATCTGTTCAGTAGGACAAAGAAATGCCCTGTGGGAGCAGAATAATCTATTTCAGAGGTGTTGGTACGACTGAATACTTTGCACAACCCAATTTTGCTTGTATGTTTTAGGTTGTTATCCTCATCAAACCCCCAGTGATGACTCATTATCAGTTTACAGGTAGAATCCATTTGATTTGTATTGGAAATCTTTTGGTGTTTCAAAAGGTTCTACATATTCATTCATTGTTTTACACCAAATCCACCTGGAATCTTTGTTGCCAGAGGTCTCAAAAGTATTCACAGTTGAAGTAAGATACTAGAGATTAAAATTCTTCTGTAGAAGTATAAGTATCAACTCGAACTTTATATTCAATTATAAGAATAAAAGTGCCGGCTTCAAAACTGCTATTAGAGCAAAGGTAATTTAAGTTTTGAAAGAAATACATAAATCCTGCACCGCAAGGACCTTTTTCAAGGCCAACATTACTATAACTAACATAGAAAAAAATAGGATTGGCTGTTTCACCCACACATATGTCCATTGAAAACAAAAAATGTAATCCAATACAAATATATTAAAGGGTCATATAGGTGCAACACTGAAAATCAACATACGTTTCACGAAGCACAAAATCGGATGTTGGGTTTCTTATAAGTTTTGGTGCAACAAGTCAAACTTCAGAGGCATATTATCAATAACCTTTTAATTGTTATTATTGGAAACCTTCCAAGTGTAGCTACAGGAATGGATGAGTGCAACATTTGTAAGATAACAAAACTGGACATGAGAATGAGTGCATTACCCTCTTAAACGATTGCCCTTGCATTGTCTGTATACAGTAGACAGTGTTGTCAAAATGAATGATTAATCAAAGCCGTTAATCAAGAAATGAAACAAAAGGAAAATAACTAATAACCCTAAAAATGCTATGTTCTTCTTCTATGTTTTATTCTTCTTTTATGTTCTTGTTGGGGCGTTTTGGGAAACAACTTGGTACAGTACTGCCTCAACCACAAGTAATCACTCTATTCATTTAGCACTATGTTGAATATATGATTTTATTTTTACAAATCAGAACAAAAAACAAACTGAAATAAAATAGAAATAAGGAGACTATTTTCAAAATGTAAGCAGTAGAAAGTACAGATTATTCCATGAAAATGTAGGAGTAGAAGTAAAAGTAGGCTAAAAACTTATTACTCCAGTAAAGTATAAAAAAACTAAATTTCTACTTAAGTAAGGTAATGAAGTATTTTTACTTACAGTTTTTTACAATTGCTATGACAGATTTTTCAATACTTTTAACAATTTTCCAAAACTCTTAACACAGTTAGCACTACATCCACATGTGTAAGCTATACGATTGACACATTTCTTCTTGCTTTAATACATAATGCATACAATTAACGCAAATTAAAAATGCTTAAACTCCTTTTACACACCGGCTCAAATAAGACCAAAACAATAGAAATTTACAGCCAAATTTACCAATGCTTTAACACTGTATGTCAGAACAGATAACGCCACGTTCTAAACCTAACCTTACAGGCTAAAGTCAAGGTGAACAACTCTTCATATTGAATTTAAACACATATATATTCCCTGTATTTTATTCCATTGCTAATGAGAAACATCTGATTTACTGTAAGTTATGCAGTTGTTGAAATCACAGCTGATTCCCATCTAGGAAGCACACTCAGATGTTGAGGTTCTTTCAATCACATGATCATATGCTATAAAAGAGGACTCTTCTGGCTGGTCTTGGCTGGAAAAGGAACAATTTGGAGCAATACAATGTGAGAAAAAAAGAAAGAAAGAAAGAAAGAAAGAAAGAAAGAAAGAAAGAAAGAAAGAAAGAAAGAAAGAAAGAAATGCCTGCACAAGGGCGAGGAAGACGAGTACCAGGACAAGGGAGAGGAGTGGGGCAAGGTAGAGGGTTAGGAGTAAGAATGCATGGTGGCGCTCAAGGAAGGACCAGAGCTAAGGTAACTGATCAAATAAGAGCCACTATCATTGACCATGTCATAAACCACGGGCTATCACACAGAGGCTGGTGAACGAGTGCAGCCAAATATCAGCCGAGACACAGTGGCATCTATTGTCTGTATTTTCAGAGAAACCAACAGTTAGGATATTGCTTCTCCTACAGCAAAGTGTAAATACTGTAAAATTACCATTTACAGTATCGAGTAACTTTATGCCTCCAGTCTCTAATATGTAACTGTATTTTGTCTCTCTAAGGATTCAATGTCTACTTCCCTCAGGGGGCAGAGGAAAGCTCCTGAATGAATATATATACTGTATATATGCACCTGATACATCTAAAATAATGCAGTTTCTGTAATTTCAGGTGATGATAGTGTTTTTTTGTCATTGTGTTATGATTGACTAAATGTTCCTGTTGGAAGAGAACATGTGTTAGTTTTTTGAATAATTATTTAATTTTGAAACATGTTTGCAGTGTTTTGTTAGACATAGTGTGTTGTATTAGTGTATTACTGTAATTTGAAAATTAGTTTTGGAGTTTAGTTTACAATTTGTGAATTTGAACATGAAATTACAGTTGTTTACAATTGCTATGACAGATTTTTCAATACTTTTAACAATTTTCCAAAACTCTTAACACAGCACTACATCCACATGTGTAAGCTATACAATTAACACATTTCTTCTTGCTTTAACACATAATGCATACAATTAACGCAAATTAAAATTGCTTAAACTCCTGTTACACACCGGCTCAAACAAGACCAAAACAGTAGAATTTTACAGCCAAATTTACCAATGCTTTAACACTGTATGTCAGAACAGATAACACCACGTTCTAAACCTAACCTTACAGGTTAAAGTCAAGGTGAACAACACTTCATATTGAATTGAAACACAAATGTATTCCCTGATTGAAGTTATGCAGTTGTTGAAATCACAGATAATTCCCATCTAGGAAGCACACTCAAGTGTTGATGTTCTTTCAATCACATGATCATATGCTATAAAAGAGGACTCTTTGGGCTGGTCTTGGCTGGAAAAGGAACAATTTGGAGCAACACAATGTGAGAAAGAAAGAAAGAAAGAAAGAAAGAAAGAAAGAAAGAAAGAAAGAAAGAAAGAAAGAAAGAAAGAAATGCCTGCAAGACGGTGAGGAAGATGAGTACCAGGACAAGGTAGAGGGTTGGGAGTAAGAATGCGTGGTGGCGCTCAAAGAAGGACCAGAGCAAAGATAAGATAAGATAGTCATAGAACATTAAAATAAAAGTGCTCTTTACACTACTTTTGAATTCATTCTTGGAGTTTGTAAATACAATGCGAAATTCACTTGTCACATCGGCTCAGTAGTCAAAATCAGGAGTAGGAAAGGGTTATATACAGTGGATCAAAAAGAAAATGAGAAAAACATAATACAAAAGAAGTCGGAGTAGGCAGATGATGTCATGTGTACCGGTTATAAACACACACACACACACACACACACATATATATATATATATATATATATATATATATATATATATATATATATATATATATATATATATACTCACCGGCCACTTTATTAGGTACACCTGTCCAACTGCTCATTAACACTTAATTTCTAAGCAGCCAATAACATGGTGGCAACTCAGTGCATTTAGGCATGTAGACATGGTCAAGAGAATCCCCTGCAGTTCAAACCGAGCATCAGTATGGGGAAGAAAGGTGATTTGAGTGACTTTGAACGTGGCATGATTGTTGGTGCCAGAAGGGCTGATCTGAGTATTTCAGAAACTGCTACTACTGGTATTTTCACGCACAACCATCTCTAGGGTTTACAGAGAATGGTCCGAAAAAGAAAAAACATCCAGTGAGCGGCAGTTCTGTGGGCGGAAATGCCTTGTTGATGCCAGAAGTCAGAGGAGAATGGCCAGACTGGTTCGAGCTGATAGAAGGGCAACAGTGACTCAAATAACCACCCGTTACAACCAAGGTGGGCAGAAGAGCATCTCTGAATGCACAGTACATCGAACTTTGAGGCAGATGGGCTACAGCAGCAGAAGACTACATCGGGTGCCACTCCTTTCAGCTAAGAACAGGAAACTGAGGCTACAATTTGCACAAGCTCATCGAAATTGGACAATAGAAGACTGGAAAAACGTTGCCTGGTCCGATGAGTCTCGATTTCTGCTGCGACAGTCGGATGGTAGGGTCAGAATTTGGCGTCTACAACATGAAAGCATGGATCCCTCCTGCCTTGTATCAACGGTTCAGGCTGGTGGTGGTGGTGTCATGGTGTGGGGAATATTTTCTTGGCACTCTTTGGGCCCCTTGGTACCAATTGAGCATCGTTGCAACGCCACAGCCTGCCTGAGTATTGTTGCTGACCATGTCCATCCCTTTATGACCACAATGTACCCAACTTCTGATGGCTACTTTCAGCAGGATAATGCGCCATGTCATAAAGCTGGAATCATCTCAGACTGGTTTCTTGAACATGACAATGAGTTCGCTGTACTCAAATGGCCTCCACAGTCACCAGATCTCAATCCAATAGAGCATCTTTGTGATGTGGTGGAACGGGAGATTCGCATCATGGATGTGCAGCCGACAAATCTGCGGCAACTGTGTGATGCCATCATGTCAATATGGACCAAACTCCCTGAGGAATGCTTCCAGCACCTTGTTGAATCTATGCCACGAAGAATTGAGGCAGTTCTGAAGGCAAAAGGGGGTCCAACCCGTTACTAGCATGGGGTACCTAATAAAGTGGCCGGTGAGTATATATATATATATATATATATATATATATATATATATATATATATATATATATATATATATATATATATATATTAGGGCTGGGCAAGTAACGCGTTAATTTCGCGTTAACTCATTAGACTATTAACGGCGATATTTTCTTTAACGCGCATTAACGCATGTTGCTCACATGCTTTTATTTTGTGAAGGTCTGTTGCTGCGGTGTAGGGGTTTGAATCAGAACAGTAGGTGGCGATAATGCGCCAATAACCTCGCTGTCAGCCCAGCCTCGGATTCAGAGGAAGAAAGGTGCTGGCCGGAAAAAAACAAAGCAGACATGGGGAAGGCGGTGTTTCCCGCAGGAATTTGCTTAGGCGAGGCGGTGAGTTGGCAAACGGAACAAGTTTTGTGCGGAGCGGAGCGGAGTCTGCATCGACGCCGTCGGTGAAGTCGCTTCTCGTTTCAAAGTATCCATGTGTTTTTGCCTGTTTTTCCCTGCCATTCACTATATGCACGCGAGAAAGCAACAACAAAAAACCGCGTGTTAACGTCAAATAAACGCAAGCAACGCAAGCATATCGAGTTAGCAAGCATTTCAGTTTACAGTTTTTTACAGTCGCTAGGACACATTTCTCAATACTTAGGTCACTTTTTCAAAACTCTTCACACAGTGAGCACAACAGAAGTATATGTGGGCTAAACTGTGGATCATTTATCATTGCTTTGGCACAAAATGCATTCAATGACTACATCTTTCAAATTACATTAATTCTTTTCTCACTTCGACACAACAACCGCCAAAACTCTGTGTACCTACAGGACAATTTGCACATGCTTACATACTGTTTTCAAAACTGTTAAATTTATGTTCAAAACAATAACATAATACAAAACTGAATAAGACAGCAATTTGCTACATTTCTACAGGAATATTTTAATGAAATATATTTTACATCTTAAAATTAAATGCTATAAAAATAAGTGGACAATTGGACCAACCACAGCTGATTCTCATTGTAGATGAACATCTACACAGGTGTTACTCTTTCAATTTCATTACAAAAGGAGACAACTGCTGAATAGTTTTGTATTGTGATGTAAACATGGACCCAGCCAGAAACAGAGAAGTGGCTGAAAGAGGAAGAAGAGGGGCTGGGAGGGGGCGAGGAATACGTATGCGTGGTGGAAGAAGAATAAGAGGAAGACCAAGAGCTGTAGTTTCAGATGAGATCAGAGCTACTGTAATTGATCATGTAGTAAATCATGGTCTCTCAATGAGAGAGGCTGGTCAGAGAGTGCAGCCAAATCTGCAACGCTCAACAGTGGCATCTATTGTTAGAGTTTTCCGGCAAACCAAAAGGTAACTTGTATTCTGCAAGGGCATTTGACTGAGTTGCACATTACAGAAGTAAATAGACTTGTGTGTAATTGCTTCTGCATTTCTGCTTGGGAGTCAACGGTTACCTCACACAGGTGGGAGAGGAAGGATGCTCACTGATGTGCAGGAAACTGCCATTGTTGATATGGTCATCAGAAACAATGGCATAAAACTCACTGAGATTCGAGACACAGTTTTGGCAGACAACATTACTTTTGCAAATATTCACAGTGTAAGCATCACAACTATTTCTAGAGTCCTGAAAAAACATCAGGTAAGGATGAAACAGTTGTACACTGTGCCTTTTGAGAGGAACTCTGAACATGTCAAGCAACTCAGGAACCAATATGTCCAGGTAAGATCACAATACAGAAAAATACAGAACTGTTTTTGAACAAAACACACACAAAGAAATTTTTTTTAGGTAATGTTTACTACTGTAACAGCTTATGTTGCCTTGTGGATTTACTGTATTATAGAGAGTCATGGAGATTGAAGGCAGGCAATCGCCCCACATTTTCATCTTTGTGGATGAGGCAGGTTTCAACCTGGCCAAAACACGGCGACGAGGAAGGAATGTGATTGGGAAGAGAGCCACAGTGGATGTCCCGGGCCAGAGGGGTGCCAACATCACAATGTGCGCAGCAATATCCACTGATGGGCTGCTGTTACACAAACCACTAATTGGGCCATACAACACTGAACGTCTCCTAAACTTTGGTATTGAACATAAAATGGTAATGCTGCTCCCTGCTGTTACCTCAGAAATTGCCTGTTTTTGGTAGATTTTTTCCCCATAAAGAGAATTCCCTGTCAGTGGCAATAAGCTTTAATTTATTATTATTGCTATTTTTTGTTTTACATGTTTAAGTTGAGCTTTACACTAAATATGTGTTACTGATAAGTGCTACAAATGTTACAATACTTTTGTTCATATGGCAGCAGAACATTAAAATAAAAGTGCTCTTTACACTACTTTTGAATTCATTCTTGGAGTTTGTAAATACAATGCGATTAATCGCGATTAATCAGGCAAATTATGCGATTAATCGCAATTAAATATTTTAATCGTTGCCCAGCCCTAATATATATATATATATATATATATATATATATATATATATATATATATATATATATATATATATATATATATATATGATTGCTTTATTAATTTAATAATTTTGAAACATGTTTGCAGTGTTTTGTTAGTGTATTATTGTATTTTGAAAATTAGTTTTGGAGTTTAGTTTACGATGTGTGAATTTGAACATGAAATTAACAGTTTCCCCAATTGTGTGTTTTAGGTGTGTTTGTGCGTTAAGAGTTTAGGAAACCTGTTAAATGTATTGAAAACTGTGTCATAGCAATTGTAAAAAACTGTAACAGTTTCGCCAATTGTGTGTTTTAGGTGTGTTGGTGCGTTAAGAGTTTAGGAAACCTGTTAAATGTATTGAAAACTGTGTCATAGCTATTTTAAAAAACTGTAATTACTTGACAACTTTGTTTGTTGCTGAAGGCCTAATCCTAGTCTGATTGGACCAAAGCACACAGTTTCAGTTAAAGTTCAAGTAGAGTTTAGTATGCTGACATTTAATGTCTGATAGTTGGAGGCAAAATTATTTTTTCTGGCCTTCTTTAACAGTCATTTTTGGACAATATTGCTCAAAATCTTGCTCACCTCACGTGGTGACAAGATGAACAGAAGGCCTAATCCAGCCCAGTGGCCACTGGCTACAAGAAATCTTTGTACCTTGCAATGATGAGAGGCACCAATAAATCGTCCTAGGTACCAATGAATGGTCCTAGATACCAGTGAATAGTTAAGAGGTACCAATGAATGGTTCTAGGTCCCAATGAAAGGTTCTAGATACCAATAAATAGTTAGAGGTACCAATGAATGGTTCTAGGCACCGATAAATGGTTCTAGGTACCAGTGAATGATTCTAGGTACCAATGAATGGTTCTACATACCAAGAAATGGTTCTAGTTACCAGTGAATGGTTTGAGGTACCAATGAATGGTTCTAGGTAGAAATGAATTGTTCTAGGCACCAATAAATGGTTCTAGGTACCATTGAATGATTAAAGGTACCAATGAATGGTTCAAGGTACCAATAAATGGTTCTAGGTACCAGTGAATGATTCTAGGTACCAATTAATGGTACTAGTTACCAATGAATGGTTTGAGGCACCAATGAATGGTTCTAGGTACCATTGAATGGTTAGAGGTCCAATGTTCTACGTGCCTAAATGACCTAAAATAAAAGGTTGGATTGTTCTTCCGGCTGCGCTCTAGGGCAGTGGGTAGGCATACAGCTCAGACCACTGGTGGACATTTTTCATAAAAAATGCCGCCATACTCGCTACAAACTATTCATCCACCCAGCCGATCGGCACATGACCGCCAGCGCCTGCTGGAGTTACGACCATGTAGTGTTTTTGGACTCGTAACCACTACTACGCTTGATTGTTTACACGGCTTCTGAGTCCTCCGGGAACAAGTCCCAGGGGCCTACGGCGCTGCAGACTCGCCAAGCAGCTCAGGCCGGAGGAGGGCCAAGCGAAACGCGGCTGTCGCAGAGGTTTAGTAGCGAGGCTAAAGGCTAAACCGTTCAGACCGCCACTCCCATCCATCTTGCTCTCCAACGTCCGCTCACTGGACAACAAAATTGACCATCTACAACTCGAACTCTCTGCAAAGAGGGAGTTTAGAGAATGCTGTGCTCTGATCCTGATGGAGACATGGCTTAACTCATCAATCCCGGACCATGCCGTTAGCCAGGAGGGGCTAGCTACTTTCTGCGCCGACAGAAACAAAGAACTCAGCGGTAAGACCCGAGGAGGTGGACTCTGCGTTTATACCAATAACTCCTGGTGTAAAAATGCTAGAGTAGTCACAAGCTTTTGCTCTCCGGACATCGAGCTCCTGACTGTTAGCTGCAGACCATTTTATCTGCCTAGAGAGTTTACTGTTGTTATCATCACAGCGGTTTATTTTCCTCTGAGTGCTAATACAAAAGAGGCTATGAGTGTTCTCTATCGGACCATCTCTGAGCTGCAATCTGCACACACAGAGGGTGTTTTCATCATTGCTGGGGATTTTAACCAGGCAAATATGAAAACTGTTCTTCATCAGTTCTACACTCTAGAACACTCTCTAGACTTAGTTTACACAAATATTAAAGGTGCATTCAGGGCAGCCCCCCGCCCCCACCTCGGCTCTTCAGACCACCTTTCTGTGCTGCTATTTCCTGCATACAGGCCCCTGCTGATCAGACCTAAACCTACAGTGAGGCAGGTGAGGGTGTGGACTGAGAGAGCAATGGAGGCGCTCCAGGACTGTTTTGAGTGCTCTGACTGGGACATGTTCAAAGCTGCAGCAACATATGATGACAAGATAAACATTGATGAGTAAATGGTAAATGGTAAATAGCTTGTACTTGTATAGCACTTTAACTAGTCTTGACGACCTCCAAAGCGCTTCACACTACAGTTCAGTCATTCACCCATTCACACACACATTCCCACCCTGATGGTGGTGAGCTATGTTAGTAGCTACAGCTGCCCTAGGGCAGACTGACAGAGGCGAGGCTGCCATGCACCGGCGCCACCGGGCCCGAGTACGCCATGACTGTGTCAGCCTACATCAACAAATGCATTGAGGACATCAGCACCACTAAGACCATCATCACCCGAGCCAACCAACGACCATGGATTACTGAGCAGGTCCGTCAAGCGCTAAAAGCACGGAACTCAGCCTTCAAGTCTGGTGACAAGGAGGCACTGAAAACAGCGAGAGCCAACCTGAACTGTGCCATCAGGTTAGCGAAGCGGAACCACACTTAGAAAATCCAGGAGCTTTTCTACGACGGCAGCAACACCAGCGATCACTGAATACAACAAGCCCTCACCCCCGGTGGGTGAAGTTGATGCTGACTTCCTCAATGGACTAAATAACTTCTTTGGGAGGTTTGAGGCACTAAACAGCACTCCAGCAGTGAAGGCTGTTCCCCATCAGGAAGAGGAGGTGCTCTACCTTGACACCGCCGACATGTGGAAGACTCTGAGGAGAGTCAACCCGAGGAAGGCCCCAGGTCCTGACAACATACCTGGGCGGGTGCTCAAGGAGTGTACAGGTCAGCTGGCTGGTGTCCTCACAGACATTTTTAACACCTCGCTGGACCAAGCCAGAGTGCCTGCATGCTTTAAGTCTGCCTCCATCATTCCGGTGCCGAAGAAACCTCAAGTCACCTGTCTCAACGACTACCGGCCTGTTGCACTGACTCCCATCATGATGAAGTGCTGGTGCAGAGAAAACAGCCTGATCCTGAACGAGAAGAACACGAAGGAGATTATCGTTGACTTCAGGAAGAACCGGCCTCACCACGCTCTACTGCTCATCAACAGCTCAGCTGTGGAGGTGGTCAGCAGCACCAAGTTCCTGGGTGTGCACATCACGGACAACCTCACCTGGTCTGTGAACACCACGTCACTGGTGAAGAGGGCACAGAAACGACTGTACTTCCTGCGGAGGATGAGGAGAGCCCACCTACCCTGCACCACATTTGCACATTTGCATCACTTCATCTCTATCTAGCATTACAAATGCTATCGAACTTGTAGTTTCAAAATGCATTTTTGCACAAATGCCTATTTGCACCATCATTTCTGCACATACAAATGGTTTTAAATATTCTCCTGTACACCGTGATCGCACACTGTTCTCTTTCTCCTGCATTGTTTACATTTCAATTCTTTACTTTTTAATCACTGCTGCACTCTATACTGTAATTTACAAGCTGTATGCAACAATATTTCATTCTCTATGCACTCTGTACATACAAAATGACAAAGATGTCTTAAGTCTAAGTCTAACATTTTCAGTGTGAGATCATGTTTCTGCAATAAAATATGAATAAGTCAATCTCACATGAATGATCATGCAATGACTGAGGCAGAGGGTGAAATATTTCCATTACTGGTATAAAGTTCACCATGTTACCTGAGCTGCAGCTTATTTCATACGTAGTTGTTTTCTTGTTTCTGTCTCCGGCAGAATCGGCTGCACCTGCCTCTCCGCCTCTGCAGGTCATTTTAGTCAACCTGAGGAATCCTGTGGTAAGACAGGGTTAAATACTGGGGACAATTAGAAACACAGTTCACATGAATGATCCTACACATTTAATTCCTGTTCATCCATTCTCAGATGCTGAGTGTCTGCAGAGGGCAGTTGAAGGAAGAGCTGCCTCTGATGAAGAAGAAGAGGACCAGGGGCTAAAGAAGAGAGGAAAATGCTGCTCCTTGGAGGGAAAGAGCAACCTGTCACTCAATCATGGCTTTGGTGATGGGTTAGTCACTATTTGACTCTCAGACAGAACTCTGGTAATGTAAGACTCTGACAGCCATCAAGTGCTGTACATAGAGGGGAATCGAATGTCCCTTGTCATTTTCCAGGGTTCAGAAGAACACAGTCCATCGACCTCTCTCTCAGAGTCTCTTGGAGCACCATAGAGAGCAGCTGTCTCTCTATGGTGCTCCAAGAAAGCCCACTGGCACTCCTAGGGACAGGAAAAAGTGCTGCAGCTGGATGGGACCAAAGCAGAAAATGGAAAATGGATGTAGAGAGTTTGTAAAGGTAAAGGTGAGTGAAAAAGGTTGTTTCTATTAAATCCAGGGGAAATGTTAAGTCTTTAAATCTGACGATTTATCCCATCAGCAACATCAGCCAGCACCTCGAAAGCTACTGTATGCAACACGACATGGAAAACCATGCTCTACTGCTAGATGTAATTTTCAAGTTGAATTGTATTTGACACCCTTAGAAATTTGACTAGATGCTGAAATTTTGAATCATTCATTAGGTTCAATGATTCATTTTAGTTGTTTTCATTATTCTGAGTTTGCTGTTTTATGAAAAGGGTTATCATCTTGTCCTGAGGATAAAAAAATATGATTAAAAATATTCTTGTTATTATTACAGTGAATTTAAAAAGTATACCCCTTGAACCAGTTTTTTTACTTTTTTGTCAGATTACAGCAAGGGCGTCCAAAGATCTGCCCCTGACTGCAGTTCAAGAATGATGAAATTTCTGCCATCCAGCACAGGGCAACATTATTACTAACAAATTAAAATCTTGGTACAGTGGAACATATTAGATACAACACAACGCATTTGCCTTTTAATAACCACACATTTCGCATTCTCTTTGATTTCATAGTTTCTTTGCTTTAGAACCTAAACCAGCTTTAAACTTCTCCACAACACTCTCCTTGTCCTGTCTGCTGGGTTTGGTGGTCTCCACGATGCTGTTTGTTCTCTAATATTAACAAATTTCTAATGTCAACTAGCAAGCCTCGGAGGCCAGAAATAGAACATCTGAATTTTAAAAAAATACATGAAAACAGTGCATAATTTTACTCTATTTCAAAAATATACAGTGTTGGATCTATATTCTACAAGTGAAATACATTGTTTGCTGTTGTGACAAAATGTGAAAGGGTTCAGGCAGTATAAGAGCCTGTGGTGTTGTTCTGTGTGATTCCATAAACTTTGTCTATTCTACAAAAATGTGGCAGCTTGTAGAATAGAGCTTGCAGGAAAACAGTCTCCTCCCACATTTAGGAGCACCTGAAGAGAGGAAAGGTGCACCTAGGAGCAGAAGTTAAGTTTTAAAACCATCACAGTTTGTTTAGTAAATCATGATTAGGGCTGCACACTATTAAAGAAAACAGCAAATCACAGAACTATTGCTGAATATTACAATAGCATTATTGATTACAATAAACCTAAATCAGTCTTCATTACAATGTACCTAACACTGTTTTAATAGGTTTAGGATGCTACAAATATGCTCACGTAAATGTTGGTTTGAAGGGCAGTGAAAATCTGTCCAATCAGCCAAACATATAATTGGTATAGACAATTTGCCTGCATGGCATTGGACTAACAATATCCTGCCAAATATGGCATCTATTTACTTGTTTGGGCTTGCCATATTACACACATTGATATTACATTGAGAATTGCATTTCATTATATTGGGGATTAGCTCTAAAGACGATGATAATAAGCATTAGGAAGGAGGATCAAACTTTAATTGTAACCAAGATGAATGGGCTGCTGTGTGTGTCTCCCCAGAGGCCTGAGGACGAGGCGGAGAAGACGCATCTGTCTTTGCTGGAGGACAAACTCACAGATTCCCTCACCCTGCTGCTACAGCTGCGCAACAAGGTACATACACACATGGCCGCTGGCGGGGAGGGATACCCGGGTCAGTTGTCCCTGGCCCCAGGTGGAGGGTGGTTGGGGTGCTCTTACCATCTTGGTGTTATAGTCAAGAATATTTTGTTTTATTCAAAATAGGTCTGTTTACGGAAAAATATGTAAACCTAATAATTTAGCTTGTATAAAACCTTTTCTATTTTTTATTCATAAATGTCCTTGCAGAAGTGGGGCAGTGTCAATCATTTATTAATATCTTCTAGTTACCAGATGCAGTGTGTGGGTCGGGGGGAAGGCATCTAGTACTTTCTTGTCCAGGGCTGAGGCAAGGCTTATCAGCTGGCCTGCTCACACATCCCCTAGTAAACACACTACCACACAGGGGGAGGGGTGATTGAGGGTGTACAGAAGTCAAAACTGCCCAATGTTTAAACTATGTCCATGAGATGCAAGAAGGCACCTGAACATCATTGTTGTTGACTAACATTTACAAGCAGTATTACTGACTATCTAAAAGTGGAGGAACTGCCTGTAACACACACTGCTGCTCTCATAATGGCACCAAGCCTAGTGTTTAACTTTTTGGTCAGTGTGTGCAGATTACTGAGTCAATTTGTCAACCTCTCTCATCAGTTCCTTGCTTCTCAGCAACCTACACTGAGTCAGATGCCCTGTGATTTTCCCATTAGAATGTGTCATGCAGGGTCCTGGAGAAGATAGTGATGGACAGCCTTGATGTCACAGCAAAGGTAAAGCTGGTACGTCTGCTTCTAAGTTCTTTTCACGCTCAAGCTTTGCTTGCTTGCCGAACCCTTTTCCTTCCCTGTGTAGGTCGACCGCCGGGCCTGCAGGCTGCTGACGCCCTCTGCATCCACCTGACTTCCAGTGGCCTTCCCAAAGGCAGAGGGGAGGAGGACAAGGAAGAAGGCCAGAGTGCAAAGAAACATCTGCTCCCACCTTCAGGATGCCAAACCAACAATGTTAACTCTCTGCTCATCTCTGGTTAAAACGTTAACCTCTGTCATTCCAGTCTTAGTTAATCTAATTTTACGATTTAACCTTAAATGTACGTACTTAATCCAGTCTGTTATTTTGCATTTATTTAATTTAAAAATTACATTAAGCACTTGTGTAGACATATTGACATAAACATGTAGAATTATGTTATCATTTTTTGGGTTTCAGAATTTCACTATAACCTACCTCAATCATTTGTGGCTCAGTCAATAAAGAAATCTACTATTTAATTTAATTTTGTCAAAGTGATTTGTGTGAATCTGAGACAGAGGTAGGTCAATACATTGGCTGGCTAGTAGATATTTGCCACTTCTGAAATATGCTGATGACCTTTTAGTCTTTTAGTCTTTGAAAGACAGTAAGCAGAGTACTGTCTAGGCCACTACACTAGTGGTTAGAGCTGCTCTTGTGGTATTAATGAGAGATAAAATCTAATTTAAGAAAAGTAAAAAAACATCAGGACAAATGGTTATTCACAGCTGCCCAACAAGAATACTCCGAATGCTATTGGAATTTTACTTGTAATATTTTCAAGTAAAATTTGAAGACCACAGCTTCGTTGGTTATTGAGGCAAACACTTGGCAGCCCGACAATTCAGAGATAAAAGCGTTTCTGCTGACCTTTTAGGGAAAGGCCTTTTTGGATGATCCCTGCCTTCTTTTGTTGGCTTTTTAAAGGTATACTATGCGACCGGGGTTGATTTTCCAGCGAGGCTCCCCCCAGAGGGAGAAAGTAAAAGTGCACTGTCATAAAGATGCTCAGCTGTTCTGGTTCCTCCGTCAAGCCAGGCGCGGTTGTTTTGAGCTTAGCAGACAGGCGAACGCAACGAAAAGTGGAAAAAACGGCAGTACAAACAATGACTAACACGGTGAAGGTATGAACATCAGGCTTCCCGCAGCGCTATCTTGGCGAGGCGGCCGCTGCCGCCTCGCCAGTTTTATTATTATTATTATTATTATTTTTTTTTTTTTTTTTTTTTTTTATGTTGGCGAGACGCTACCGCCACCGCCTCGCCAAGCCGCAGCTGCCGCCTCGCCGCCGCCGCCGAGGTAGCGTCTCGCCAGCATAAAAAAAAAAAAAGATAATAATAATAATAATAATAATAATAATAATAATAATAATAATAATAATAAAACTCGATATGCTTGCATGTTTATTTGACGTTAACACGCGGTTCTTTGTTGTTACTTTCACGCGTGCATATAGTGAATGGCAGGGCAAAAACACATGGAGTTCTCGCCGTAAAGCGAGACTTCTGTGTGTGCAGGCCGTGAGCTCTTGCAATTGCAAGTGCGGTATTTCCCCCACAGACCACCAGGGCGGCCGAGAAAACCTTTGTTTGACCTGAAATGACTCATTTAATCATCCAAATCGGTATGGAACACATTAATTAACTAAAAAATGTTGCATAGTATGCCTTTAAAGGCCAACAGAATAAGGCAGGGATCATCCAAGGCTGTGTTTGGTTTGGCAGGAGGGGACCAGAGACCTGGACCGAGGACATGTTGGAGTGGTGAACACACATTAAGGATATCTTTATTCTAGTCCCCATGTCCTCAGAGTCTGACTAGTCATAGAAGGTGAGTCCATCATAATGACAGGTCCCTGGAGTATTTAAAAAGCTGCAAGATGGCAGGGCACCAGCAGTGGACATGAGTTGCCTTGAGATGCTGAAGGCTTTGGATGTTGTAGGATTGTACAGCTGTGTGGTTCATGCCTCTTCAATGTCTCATGAAGGGCCAAGGTAATCCCTGTGGGGTAAAAGACCAAGGTGGTGATCCCAGTTGTTAAAAACAGAGCAGCAAAGGTGTTCCATCTTGAATCAGAGGATCACAAATTTCAGCCTCCCCGAGAGGGCTGCTCTAGACTGTTTCCTCTGAAGACGTCTGGTTGAGACGGAGCAGTGTAGCTTTTCTTCTAGAAAAGTGAACTGGCTGTTCACCAATGTTGAACTGATGAGACAATTCAAGTCTGCTTGTCTAGTCCACTTGTGTTTTATGGAATGGGAGAAGAGTAACTATCATGTCTCCCAAGACATTTTGTGGGGATTGCTGTAGGAGTATGTGGTGCTGGTCCTTGTATAACTAAAGCAAAAAACTGTTCTCCGCACAAAGACAAGTTATTCCCCACAGTGTGTTGGACTCCACCAGGGCTGCCCCTTGTCGTGTTCCATTGTAGGAGGTCTCCCGATTGTTCTGGTCAGTCAGGGTGATGGACGAGCTGAGCAAAAAGCTTTGCGTTCTCAATTTAGTGGTCGGTCTACATTCTGGCCCTCACCTGTGATCAGCAGATGTGAATCCAGACCAAAATACTGAGATCCTAGATACAAGCAACAGAAATTACTTTCCACCAAAAGCTGGCTGGGTTCACCTTTAGAGATAGGATGAGGAGCTGAATTATGCAGGAGGAACTCTGACAGCTTCTTCGCACTGAAAAGAGTCAGCTGAGGTATCTCAGACATATGTCCAACACCCCTCCTGGGAACCTCCTTTTGAAGGTTTTTCCGGGCATTCCAACTAGGAGCAGTCCCTGCGAAACACCCCAGAAATTGGGAGCCCCCAGAATAAGCTAAACCATGTCACTAGAAGGGATCTCTGGGTTTCCCTCCTGAATATCAAGGGACCCAAATACCTTTATATGCTTTTAAATACATCTAAATAATGTGCTACACAGTTATGTAAACTTTGTGTTTTAGACTTCTTCTAAAATTCACAGGTAAAGTAGGTCTGAAAAAGAAACACTCAATCAGAGCACCTGTATGAAATAATATAGTCATTTATTTATTTCCAGCAAATTACAATGTCCTGCAGAGAGAAAGCCTTCCTCCTGCCTCACAGAAGAGGGGCTTTTAGAAGACAAACATGTAAAAGACGTCAGACGTTACAAGACGGCATGTGTCTTTAAAGGCAGCGTAGTGGACAGGTGGAGATTTTGATTCAGCAGCTCAATCTTGCTGTGGATGCTGGCAGCCTAAGGGTCAGTGGGATTCCCTATGAGGGCTCAATAGTTTAAAGCACTGGGGCGTACAAAGCACACGCTGGGTGGTGAGTTCATTATATTGTTTTTGGACAATTTTCTAGTTTATATCCTGGAAGCATACATCTAGTGTTTCCCAAATGCCCTGTTTAGCAGCCTGCTGAACCACATGAACAAAAAGTGATGCTCACAGCTCTACTATCCATTGCCACAGAGTAATTTTCACATTTACACATCAGCAATCATTACACTGTACATCTTTTATTAATCCAAAGCTAATTAAACAAATGCTACATGTGGCTTTTGTAACTCCTGATCAGTTACTCTAAACTGAGCTTGGCTCCAACATATTAAGACCGTCTCCTTTCATCGACGGATGCTTTCCTCACTTCAGGAGGGGCATTTCTGCATAATCTGTTCACACAGAGACTCCTAGTAGGCACTGTGATAGTGGTTAAACTCACTGCTGTCATATTACAGTGAGTACCAGAATAATGGTCAATGGCCATTTGTACTGAGGATGGTCAGAGCCAAAAGAAAGTGACAAAACAAACAACCTTATATATAGAATAAATATAGTATATACAATTTGCTTTGTGTGCCTCTAAAAATAAATAGACCTAGCATTACTTTCCTCTTAATAGAAGTAAATACACAACGTTCCATTGCAGTAGAGGCAGAATGCTGGCACCGGCTTGATAAAGAGTGTCAAGGATACAAACTAATAGAGATAGATGGAAAGGTGCTGCTCAAACTTTGAAGAAAAGGCAAAGTGACAAATATCTCTCTGGGTGGACAATTTAGATCTGGAGCACACGTTCTTTACTTAAACTAAATCTTGCGGTGTCATCTGGTGGTAAGGTTGGAAATTACAGTACATTGATGCATTTTAATGGCACAGAAAAAGTTGCTTTTTGCTTAGAGCGGCTGTTTTCTTGATTCAATGTTGAGCTCAAAACAATAATAATCTGAGAGATTAAAAGATCAGGAAAAAGAAATGAAATATAAAACCTACCTAAGTCACACTTTAAAATATCTGACATTCAAAAAAAGAAAAATCTTTAAGTCCACAAAGCTAAGGATCTTTACCAGATAAAATATTTTTTTCATTATGTGCCCTGCTTGTGCATACTGCTGGCCCCCTTAAAAACATTAAACAAAAATTAAAATCAAACATGATATAATGTTTTCTCTGCCATCTTTTCTACTTGGTACAATCTATCCAAATGACTCACAGCAACTGTAAGCCAATAAAGACAGGAAGAGCTGATGACGGGTCATTAGTGTGGGGTGGTGGTGAGAAAAAGACATAGGCTAAAGTGAAACAGTAAAACTCTGGGGAAGATCCTTGTCCTTAAATAAACCTCATCCATTAATGTGGAGTTCAGACTCACCCAAGACTAGACAGATGAATGTTAGTAGTTCCCATTAATCTTTTACATGAGAAGAAAACAAAACAATTTTTTTTTTTTTTTTAGAATTGGATAACAAACCTATCAGCTTTAGAGCCCTCTGAGAAAGATGTGGCTGTTGTTTGGTGCATGACAGTTAAAGAAATGAAAATATTTATACCCACCATCTTTTTATTTTACTATTACTGGTATCTTGTAATAAGTTATTTATATATTTATCTATCAAACTTCATCAATTCTATCAAAAAACTCCAAGCTTATGTTTATTTTTGGCATGAGTTGCTGCTAATGCTAATAAACTTGCATAGTTAGAAAAAGTCCCACAGTTCTGTATTCTGAGTTGTTATATTTTTAATGTGCTCTCATATGGTTTTACATCACCTCAGTTGAAAAAAAGGAACTGAAAGAGGTAAAAGTTTTCTAAATAACAAAATATCCAGCTCAGTTGTTATTTCATTTAGTTCTAGCAGTTGCTAAAAATACAATGGGTCCCCACAAGTTATTTTAAAGATGTCTTGTTGTCTATTTAACTGTGTAAAAACACATTTTATTTTATTAAGTGCTTTATAGCTAGCCTCGTGAGACCATCCTGATCTCGC
Organism: Fundulus heteroclitus; assembly: GCF_011125445.2. Taxonomy (NCBI): domain Eukaryota; kingdom Metazoa; phylum Chordata; class Actinopteri; order Cyprinodontiformes; family Fundulidae; genus Fundulus; species Fundulus heteroclitus. The sequence continues at coordinate 41,789,781 of NC_046380.1, forward strand.
GAGCTTTCAAGGTTTCACTCGCAGATCAGTCTGGCTACTCTCCGTTAAAGAAAATTTGGAGCCGTTCACCAAACGAACGTCCAATCAGCGTTGGCTTTGAGGCGGGTTGAGGTGTGACGCAACGGGAAGCGCGTCAGTTCAGTCTAAACAACATGGCGGCTTCAGCCGATGAAACTAGCGTTAGCGTGGCTATCGAGCAAGTTTTATCGGAATTACAGAGTATTTCTTTGCTGAGCTAACGAGCCTTTACCTGCAGCAGCAAGAGTAGCTTGGCTTGTGGTTGTGATTCGTCGTCGCTCTGTTACGAGCGACGACGAATCTGATTGGTTTATTTGGCCCGTCTATCACCAACATAGGCCAATCAGCTAACCAGTATTTTCGCCCCTTCCCAAAATTACTTCAACGGAAGGTTTCCAGATGGATATGCGGAGCAAATCTATCTGGCGGAGTCAGGTAACTTTATAGCAGCTGAAGGATTAACTGTAGTGGATAGTGCAACATTCGCTCTGTTAGCTGGCTCATTGCTGGAGTCTATTTTTCTTTGTTCCCGTAGATATTAGCACAGACAAGCTGATCAAGGCTGTTTCACAGGACCGAATGGATTTCGCTATAAGTAGCCATTTTATCAGCTGCTTTTAAACCATGCTACTGTGACTGAGCTTATGGGAAGCCTAAAAGTCTAAATGCTGCTCATTTAGTGAATTTTAATAGAGGGCAACACCAACATTTAAATTAGGCACGGCCTGGTACCAGATTCTCACGGTATCATATCTTAAAGTGTAACTCACCCCGATGTAAAGGCATAACTCCACCCCCAGACAAATTTTTAAAAAATGCCACGAAAGTGTGAGGTTCCAAGAGACATGGCTAAGTGTGGGGATGAGCAGCAGGGGTTAAGCAAGGCTCGGGGCTGCGGGCATGATGAAAGAAAGTGACATGTTGACACATGGAGGGACAAGGATCTGTCTTTTGAGGTGGAGGATTTTTCACCCCCTTCATCAGATGAAGTTGGGGGAGGCAGTGGAGGCTAGCGGGGCATGAACTTTTCAGTTGGAGCCGCTGCATGAAGCCGATTCACTGTATCATGGTGTCAACACAGAGATTTGAAATAAATATGACATAATCTACCTGCTTTGTTCAAAATCTTAGCTAGATACTTAGCTTGACTTGGCTATAGTTTTAAAACGGTGTCACTTTAATAAGAGTTATCTGTCACACTCTCTTAGTTACCAAATCTTCACTGTTACTTACACAACTGTAGATTTCCAAAAAGCTAAATTGATATGTGGTGCAACATAAGAGCCTTCTTTCGGCCAACTGACTGGCAGCAGCGGGTGGGAAAGGGGCAGCTCTGCTTTATCCATGCTCTCTACAGTAGCAGAAATCTTAAGTCACAGTTGCCCTTTCTCTGACATCTTATCACAAAAAAGTTTCACCGTACATACAGTAGGATAAGACATGTTTGTGGTTTTGAGACCATAACTTTCTAAATCCTTGGTCTACCTCGATACAGCCCATGCCTGACCAAATTACTAAAAAAGACGCAAAACATCTGGGACTTAAAAACAATACTGATCTGTCTCCCACTATGACAAAGGTTTATGTGTTAACAATCTCACAGAGTATTAGCTCTTAGTATCTTTCATATGCTGTCATGAAGCTAAGTCAGCATGTCCTAGGGATTTACGAAAGACACATTTAAAGACCATCTTTGAACTCAGTCTATCATTGAAATAAACTCTGCAACTTAAATTCTGCGCACAGCATTGTGTTGAGTCTTCTTCATGTCTTACAGTTTGCCTGGCTTGGATAACAAAAAAGTAAACTCTCCTGAAAAAGCCATCTCCTGTATAAGACTTCATTGACTTTATTCATTCTACAGGAGGCTCTTAGGTGCTTTGACAGACACATATTGGGTGACTCTGGCTCAGTGGGTAGAGTAGTTGTCTTGCAGTTGGATGTGGGTTCACATGCCAACGTGCCTCTGGACGAGGCACTTAACCCCAGTGTTGCCTAGTGATCTGCCCAATGTATGCCAGTTAGTGAATGTGACAGGGTGAAGATAGCTCTAATGTAAAGTGCTTCAAGTGGTTAGTATGACTATCAATTGAGTCAATTTACCATATCCATGTATTGTTTAAGAAAGGCTAGATTTTTCTGCCACTACAGACACCAAATGACTGCTGTTTTTACTTTGAACCTATTGCCATTTGAATTTATTCAACAATTTTATGGAAAACTAAATTGCGCTTTTGTTGTCAAGTAGATGCTAAGTTAACTATAGCACACACAATATATATAAATGTAGGTGTTCAGTATGCAGTTGAGCCAAAATTATATGACCCAAAAGGTATAATTGGGCACAACTCCAACTGCTAGATGGCAGCTAAATGCTGATCCTGCATGTGTGGATTATGCATCAACCAGCATCGGGCTGCAGAACTTCGAGCCAAATTCACATCAATCTAAAAGGGGTTACCTAACAAACAGCGCCCCTGGTGAACACAAAAGGATCTAACGTCACCTGTGCAAATGTACACCTTTTAAGAAAGACTATGAAGAATATTCTCATATGTCACCAACTATATTGAATAACTAAAGCCTTGATGGACTAATTTCTTGTTTGTTGGTAAGTTTTCAACATCACACAACAAGCACACGGGGAGTGGATCCTCAAACCAAGACCCGGAAGCCGCTATTAAAAAGGAATTTACATCCAGTCCCCTGAAGTAAAACCAAAGCCCTGTTTGCTACCATAATGAAGCATAACAACAGAGAACAAAACTATTTTACCAAAGCAGAAGAAAATACCTTAATATTAATACAGCATTTGGTGATTAATCACTCATTCTAGGCTCGTTTGTGTGTGTGTGTGTATGTGTGTGCATGCACATAGGGAGGGGTGAGGGTTGTGCTCTTTTTCAAACAAATGCTTTTTTAAACAAGAGGGCTTATGTCCCTATAGAAAATAATGAGGACTTGACAAGCACATAAAACAGATATCAAATCATATCAAATGCATTGTTTGTTAACAATATTATCAATTAATAAAAGTGGCAGGACTCAGATGTTTAGTAGGATTAAGGAGTGGTGGAGCCTGTGAGGCTGGATCTATCATTGGTCAGAGTATTTTGTTGTTTCATGTTTGAGATGAAGAGGTCTGTGTTCCACGGTGACAGCAAGACTTTATCAGGATTTACACGCTGCTGCTGCTTTTCCACCAGTGAAACAGCGTCCTGATATCCTGAGGGTGAAATTCTGCTAAGAACACCATCATCCAGAGCCCTTCAGGAGATCAGCCCTTTTATTGTGGATGTCCACTTTAAGACTCAGGCATATGGGTGATGTTCATCAATGTTTTTGCGTGCAAGCTTACAGTATATGTAAGTTTAGTTGTTTTTTTTTGTGCATACGTTTGCAAGTTTTCAGTTGCCTAAATTGGAGTCTCTGTCCCCAATGAACCAACGCATATGGAAGCAGAGGGCAAGGAAGCCGGTTCCCAGGAGGTCCCCCAAAGCGGTCAGGTACGGGATGGAGAAGTTGTCAGGGTCCATGCCTCGGCCCCACATCCAGTGAACCATCCAGTCAGCCAGGTACAGGAGGATGGCGACCTGTAGTAAGGCAAAGCAGAGCCAATTTAAACATATTATATTTGTGTGGAACAAGTTGGCATGATCTCCCGGGATCCTAAAAACTTTGTGACGTGATTTGATCAAATTATAGCAATATTGCATAACCAAAGCCCTCTCAGAGTGCATATGTTTTTTAGCGGCTTTCTTTGCAGGCCCTTTTAGGAGATTGAAGAAATCACCTTGAAGACAACCTCCAGTATCAGCAATGACAGAAACAACTAACACATTAAACTGACCTCATACTTGATCTAAGCAAATTGCTAGCAAACAGTGTTGGGGGTAATGCGTTATAAGTAACGCGTTAGAGTACTCTTACTAACTCTTACTCTTTTTTCAGTAACAAGTAATCTAACGCGTTAGTTTTGCGAATTCAGTAATCAGTAACTCCGTTATTTTCCAAAATAAGCACTAGTTACTCCGTTACTTTAAGAATTTCCCTTGATAAGGAAAGTGAAGTCCCTGCTTTTCTGCATTTAGTCTGATGCGGCTGCTTGCGTCTGTACCCTGCTCCTTGCCTCTGTGTGTGTGTGTGTGTGTGTGTGTGTGTGTGTGTGTGTGTGTGTGTGTGTGTGTGTGTGTGTGCGCGCGCACCTGTGTGTGTAAGCTACTTGTGTTTGGACCCCGGCAAGATGGCCGAGAAGACAGCGTTTGATTCTTGGAGGTACGCACATTATTTTGAGTTAAACAGCGAAAAGGACAAGAACATGGGTCCGGCAACACCGATGCGTCGGCGCATGAGTCGAGCTCGTAGAGCAAAACCTGTGTCGATGCGCGTATGCGCTATGTGACCGATACAGGAACTGTTTCGAACTGACTGACGCGCCAAACTGTTTATGTTCCTTCTAAGCTGCGCGCGTGTGCATTCGCGCACAGCATCTGGATTCAGCGCGCACAGCAAAGCTATGCTGCACAGTAAATAAAATCCAAGCTGAACTGTAAACAAAATAATAATAAACCAAGTTTTTTAAACCATTTTGCAACTCTGGTGTGATTGTGTACCACGGCCCGGCTCAGTAAGCGCCAGGTGCTGATCGGAACGCACCGCTGATTGATGGGTTGGGCAGACGCCTTTATGGTTGGGCAGGTTGCGCTGTGCGCCTTTGTTCTGAGCGTCGTTTCAGAAAAAACGGCTGATCTACACTGAGTAGAAAGCTGCAACTCTGAGCAGCTCTTCCTCCACTTGTCCAGCTCATTAAAATCCAGTACCACACATACATTCGGTTAAGACACTGTCAGCACTCACATTAAAATTTCTCTGTCACATGGGTCCCTTAAACTCTTTCCTGAGACTTACACTGAGAACTGCCACCTCAGCGTCCTGACAGATTATCTTAGAGATGCACAGAGAAATACGATGCTAAACAGATATGGCCAATTTATAGCTTGATCAGCCCCAGCCGGTGAACTACTTTGTTTTAAAGATAAGCTGAATACACCGTAGATAAGCTCAACCACAATGTGCTGATGGCAACACACAAAGTTGGAATTAAGCTATTTAAAAGGAAGCTAGTTTCTTTGACATGTTGAGACATCTGTTGTTCATTCAGGCTGAGAGAGAGCTGCAGTTCTAGCAGATAACAGAAAGGCTGAAGTGAAAAGAATAAGGTTGTTTTGATATATCCTTTTTATCCTGCAACATCTGTCTGTCATGGAACATGTTGGATTTAGAGATGAGGAGCTACGCTGTCTAGGGAAACACACACACTGACTACTATTGCAGTAACGCTAGCTATGCTAATCACAGCTAATATAAGATCTTAAAGTCAGATTATAATGTGAAATCTGTAAAATAATAACCATTTTATAGTGATTACTCTCTCCCATGCATAACATGTTTTCATCTCTGTTCCTGGTATAAATAATCATGGCAGGAAGGCTGAAAAACATCTGTACTGGAAAGTTTACAAAAACTGAATGTTGGAAATAAACCTCAAGGTTCTGTTTGGTGTTTGGATTATTTTCATACTTTCACTTTTTGCTACCAGTGCAACAACTGAAAAATCAAATATTAATTCAAATATCATAACTTTCCTTCACCTATTTGGCAACATTTTTTAAAGTAACATTTCTAAATGGAGATTTTTTAAGTAAGCTTTTTAATACTAGACAAAGATTCTCTTAATATTGTTTCTGTTTACGAGAGTTTCAGTCAAAAGCAGTCAGCGATAGGGAGAGCAGCATCAGTTTAGATTTAAGATGAGAGGAGCTGTGTAGAGAGACGAGATACATGAAGAGCCTGACTTAGAACTAAATAAAACTCTCAGTGCTAATTTCAGAAACATTCTGCGTTTTGGGAGGACAGCACACAATCTCCTGTTTCAGCTAAATGGATTCATGAGAAAAAATTTTTTACGTGTACCTGCAGCAGTGCAGCTACCAGGTAGAAGGTGATGAAGATGGGTGTCAGGGTGGTGTGGCCCCCTCTCAGGGAGTTGATGGTGTAGAGGAAGATGAGATGACCCGGGGCAACCAGTAAGAAGAGCACACGGGCTGAACGAGAGTTCACCGCTGGAAAGAAGGTATAACATGACTGAAGATGGTTTTAAGGCATGTCTCCATTCAGTAAATTATTGTGTCATGTTACAACAACAGAATACAAAGTGATTTAATTAGAGACGATTATCTGATAGACGACACACAAGTGGCCCTTAAGTTAGAAGCTCAATGATACATTTTAAATAAACATGTAGAAAATTCCAGCTACACAGTCTTATTGGATATGTTTCTGCCAGCAACTCTTCCCTGTAAATAGCCTGAGTTCATTCATATGGGATGGAGAGTGTAAACAGCCATATTTTTATTCTTTTTCATATTATAACAATAATAACAACAATAATATGATAAACAATAATAATTGATACACATTTCTGATCGGACTAAGGACTTTGACTGGACCATTCTATTAGATCATTCTACTTTGATCAGTGGTTTTAAATTTCTCCATTATATCTGTTGAGGACCTTTTGCTGCCCCATTTGTAGGCACTAACAGGTTTTGTTACAGGATTGTCCTGTAATTAGCTCCATCCATCTTCCTGTCAATGCTGACCAGCTACCCCGCCCCTGCAGCCTCCCCACAGCATGATACTGCCAACACCATGTTACACTGTAGGGAGTTGAAGGTGACATGCAGTGTTAGTTTTCTGCAACATATGGCATCCTACATGAAGGCTAAAAAGTTCCATTTTGGTCTCATCTGACCAGATCACAATCTGCTAAGAGGCGGTAGAAAACTTTAACACTTGAGCTTTTACTCTAAGCAAAGCTTTTTTTTTTCTTTTATGAAGACCAGATTTGTTTAGTGTGTGACTAATAGGCCATCAGCAGATTCTTCCAACTGAGCTGAGGATCTCTGCAGCTCCTCCAGAGTTACACAGGCCTCTTGGCTGCTTCTCTGATTACTGCTCCTAATCGTCTTTTCAGATTTCTTTTAGTTAAAAGATAAAAAAAGACATGCATAATTTCCCTTCTACTTTCCTGGGATGCACTATGTTGCATTGGTCTGTCACATAAACACCAATTCGGTTTCTGGATGTGAAGTGACAGAATGTGAAAAAGGTCAAGGTCTATGTATATTTTTGCAAGGCACTAGCTATCAGTATGTTGAAACCTGCTTTGAAACAGATGGGCTTTAACAAGCTTCTGCAGAGCTTGGAGATGTGCTGAAGAAATTATGCATGGCTTTCAGGTGTTGTTAGAATATTGAACTATCTGTCCTGAAGATCAGGACTGGAAAACGAGTTAAAGAAAACCCTGTACCTACTGACTTCACAAACAGAACGGAATTATGTCTGTAGCTTAGTCCTCAGTTTCGAGAGCTAGACCAATAAAACCACCTTGTTAACGTTTTTCAGGATGTAAGACAAAAAAAATTAATCTGAACACATTTCGCACAGTGTAACATCGGACAGAAAAAGGCTTAAACCTTTTACTGTTCTAAGAGCACAAAACTATAAATCCTCATCTGATTACTGTTTTCTTGCTGTCTTTCCTTCCTGCAGCATTTTCTGTTCATGTTCTCTGGGGTATACTTGTTAAAAGTTTCATATTGGTTTAGGATTATGTTTTTCTTTTGTCATTTTTGTCACATAGAAAGCTACTGTGCCAACATTTTAATAGTTCATGGCACGACCACTCCTCCTGGTAGTGACATGAGTACCAGAGATGGAGTGGTTCTCTGAAGGAAATAACTGTTCAGTTCTCCTCACTCAGTCACGAACATGTGTGTATCCTTTGGCGCAGCACATCCCCAAACCGTCTTTGCCATCCAGCCCGTAACTCGAGGATCCATTAGTAGCTAATAACATTATTTGCTAAGAAAATGATTGATGTAGACTATTTGAGCAGAGGATGTCCCTGCTGTCTTAGAAGAGCTTCTGCACCCCATGATAATAACCATATCCAAAACCAGACTGAAAATATGATTGCCCCCTTCTTAAATCAAGAATTAACTGCTTAGCTATACTTTACAAGCCAAACCTAGGCCTGTTTACTGGCTGACCTGTAGAATGAAAATTGTCTATGAAACAGGACCTGTTTGTCAACATAAAAGATCTGAAGCACAAAACTATTTCTAAGGTACTGGGACTCCAGTGAACAACTATGAGAGCCGACCAGTTGTGAGCCTTCGCAGGAGAGGACATCCTATCATTTAGACTCTAAGAGTGCCTCCAATTCGTCCTGGAGGTCACATAAAAACATCTAAAGCATTGCAGTCCTCCCTGGCCTTGTTTAAGGTCAGCATTCATGATTCAAAAATAGGAAACTGAATGGGCAAAAATGCCTCCATAAGGGTGCTTCCAGGCAAACCCCCCTGCAGGCCCAAAAGGTCACAAAGGCCTGTCTCACATTTGCCCGCAAACACCTTGATAAGCACCAAGACATTTGGCAAAATATTCTTTGGGCTGATTAGATAAGAGGTGTGCATCCCATTACAGTATCTCACATAAGTGAATACACCCCTCACATTTTGGAAATACTGTATTCTATATATTTATGAGACAACACTAAACATTAGATATTTTGATGGTCAGTGTCTAGCTTGTATAACTTGTATATAAATTTGCTGTCCCCTTCAAAATAACTCAATGTGTAAACCACTGGGAACAAAAGTGAGTACCCCTCCAAGTGAAACCGTTCAGATTGTGCCCATAGTATCAGTATTTTGTGTGGCCACCATTATTTTCCAGCCTTAACTCTCTTGGGCATGGAGTTTACTGGAGCTTCACAGGTTTCCACTGGAGTCCTCTTCCACTCCTTCATGATGACATCACAAAGCTGGTGGAGGTTAGAGACCTTGGGCCCCTCCACCTTCAGTTTAGGGAGGCCCCTCAGATGCTCAATAGGGTTCAGGTCAGGAGACACGGGCTCCATCTGAATACCCTTCATAATAGCTTCAAGCTCCTGCTCCTAGCTCTGTAAACCTTTCACAGGGTCAACAGCAGGAACTCTATCTGGAGAGTAAAGTAGCTTGATGGTGACTTCCAAAAATTAATTATAAAGTGTGAGCTCTCCTCTCTCCGGACATTTTTGTTGATTTCCGTGAGGGTGCTGTGCTTATGTGTCAGGTCACGCAAAGGATTATGGGATACCTTAAGGCTTCTTAGTACTGGCAAGGGACGTTAAGGGGTTCCCAGGCAAAACTAGACATGAGACGCTCCTTTTCCTATCTCCTTCCTGACTGACTGCACTATTTGGACAGCACTTATCATGGGAACCACTGACGCACTTCCATTTTAACTAAAGAGTCCTTACTCAATAAGAGTATGCGGATGAAGCCATGCTTTGGCTGGTCCATCACCTTTACCCTCGGTCTCTTCAGCAAGGCAGCGGCCGTCTTGGAGGTGTGTTTGGGGTTGTTATCATGTTGGAGTTCTGCCCCGTGGTCCGGTTTCTGAAAGGAGGGGCTCATGCTCTGCTTCAGCAGGTCACAGTTGGCATCCATGGTTCCCTCGGTGAACTGTAGCTCCACACAGCTGGCAGCACACATGCAGCCCCAGACCATGACCCTCCCACCACTATGCTTGTCTGTAGACAAGACAAACCTGTCTGGTTTCTGCTACACCTGCTTGACACCATCTGAACCCAGTAAGTTTGTCCTGGTCTCATCAGACCACAGGCCATGGGTCCAGTAATCCATGCCCATAGTCTTAATGGTGCTAAATGTTTGCAGCCATTTTGAGGATCATCCTTGAAAGAGGCTTCCATCTGGAATGACAGCTTTGCAGGCGGTATTGATATAGTGTGAGGCATCTTGTCTAACCCTTCAACCTCAGCAGCAATGCTGGCAGCACTCATAAGTCTAATTTCAAAAGACAACCTCTGGATTTAACCTTGAACTCAACTCCTTTTGTCTACCATGGTGAGGCCTGTTCTGAGTAGAACTGGTCCCATTAATCTGCTGTAGGGTCTTGGCCACCGTGCTTCAGCTTAGTTTTAGAGTGTTGACGATCTTTTTGCAGCTTTGGTCATCTTTATGTAGAGCCACGATTTTCTTTGTCATGAGGTGCCGTGTTGAACCTCCACCAACCAGTGTGAGAGAGTAATGGCACCAGATCTAACAAAACCTGCTCCCTGATCACACCCGAGACCTTGTAACACTAACAAATCACATGACACCAAGGAGGGAAAATGGCTAATTGGGCACAATTTAGACATTTTCACTTAGGGCTGTATTCAGGTTTGCTGCCAGTGGTTTGGATATTAATAGTTATGTGTCAAGTTATTTTGAGAGGGAAAGAAAAAAATACACTGTTATGCAACCTGAATGCTGATTGAATTGTATCAAAGTGCCAAACGTTCAGTGTTGAACAATTACTAGATATAGTAAAAAAATTACAAAAACATTCAGAGATATGCTCACACATGTGAGATGCTGTATATCTGGTCAAAAACAGCATTTCACTAAAACAACATTAAATCAACAGTCACACATGCTGGTTGCGTGATGGTCTGGGGTTGCATGAACTCTGATCTTTAGCAAAAAAAAAAGATGAAGCAAAATGTCTGGCCATCCACTAGTGATTTTCAGCTCAATCACAGTTGGGTTCAGCAGTCAAAAGGACAATGATACAAAGCACACTAGCAAGTCCACCCCTGTAAGGTTCAAAACAGTAAATTAAAGTTTTGGAGTGGCCTAGTCAAAGTCTGGACTTAAATCTAAATGAAATGATGTGGAGTGACCTTAAACCTGTCATTCATGCTTGAAAGCCTGTCAGTGTTACTCAAATGGAACAATTCTGTGAGGAAGAGTGGGCTAAGATTCCTCCACAGCAAGTAAAAATAATAAAATGCCAGTTACCATGAAGCCTTGATGTTGTTGGTGCCAGTTATTAGGTTTTGAGGACACTTTTTTTGCATAGTTTGTATAACACAATTTGAAAATGCATTTTATCTTTGACATTAAAATGTATGTAATGATATGAGACAATTAAGACAGGTAAGTAAGAAAAATAAAGCAGAAGGAACCTGTATCAGGGTGAAAACCTTTTACTGTAGGTCAGATTAATGAAAGCTACCCAGGACAGGTTGAACCTGCTGCAGAGTAGATGCATCCCGATTGGTCATCAGGAATCCCTCCATGCAGAGAAGCATGTACAGAAACCATAGACCATACCACAAGTGCCTGGTTACTTACTGGATTCAAAAAATGCCGAGCACGGTGTGGGACACTTCCTGGGAACGGGGTTGGGGTCCCCCAGGGGCAGCCCGTTCATGTGGAGATAGGTGGAGATTCTACTGGCCTGCACTGCCACCAGGTTGCCCCCTACACCTGTTCCACATAAACACACACAGGGGAACGGGCTGAGCACAAAACCAGCTCAAAGTCAAAGCTGTGTTTCTTGACAATGTTTTCTTTGTTTGCCTCCTTTTGCCTGCCTTACCGTTGATGACTGGAGTAAAAACAGCCATCCCAGCAAAGTTTGGGTCGCTAACGGTCTTGTCAAGGATCAGACCTCCGACACTGAAACAAAAAAAGGGAAAAATTTGTTTACTCTTTACTAAGTGACTCATGTTACTTAATTCAGATCAAACAAAGTCGGCTATAGAGCCTACCTGCTGATGGCCATGGCGATGATGACCGGCTCCCAGCCAGAATAGAGGACTTCTCTGGTAGCTGGGATCTTCCTGGCTATCAGCACCCACACAGGACACATTGCCACAAACACCGCACACACCAGCGGGTTGGCATAGTCATTGTACTCTGAATGGGACAGAGTAAAAGATTCATCTTTAACACCAGGTGGCTTATAAAGGTACAACACGGCCTGTTTTTCAGACTTGTTTGCTGCTGTTGATTTGAACTCATCACTAAACAAAACAAGATGGCTGGGCTGGTCGCACATTACTGGACTTGTAAAAGTGTTGACACTAGAGGGTGACACGGGAGTGGATTTTTACTCCTGTCCCATCCCACTCCCACTGAAAAAAATTGTGTCCCGTCCCAATCCCGGGCCAGAGTAGAAAAAAACCCTCATCACTAAACAAAACAAGATGGCTGGGCTGGTCGCGCACTACTGGACTTGTAAAAGTGTTGACACTAGAGGGTGACATGGGAGTGTAAAATTACTCCCACTCCCATCCCGCTCCCATTCCGAATGACTCCCGCTCCTGCGCCACTCCCATTCTTGTTTTCTTCATTAAGTTTTCTGGCAATACATTAAACCTGAATGTCTATGAAGGGTCAGTTAAGTTCCTGTTTTAGCTGTAGTAAAGGCCAGTTAAAGTAAAAGGAATAATAATAAATAAATAATACAAGTAATAAACAACGAACAGACCATGCCTATCTTAGTAGAATGAACAAAATGTACAATGTTGCCTTTTACTAATTCATTAAGTAATTGTTTCACATGAACAATGAAGTTACTTTTATGTTTCAAATTGCAGAAACTAAAGAATAATGCACCTAGCAAGAGATCTATACTCAATTAAGAAAAAAGTGTATAATGGCATTACTTTCACAATTTAGATAATGTACCTCAGTGGTTCAAAAACTCAGTTTTGTAAAAGAAAAAGTTGAATATCATTCAAGCATATTAGTATTTTTCCATTTGCAATAAAATATCCATAAACTAATTAGGGTTTACTATCAGAACCAAAACATTCATCGAAAATTAAACACTGTCTGTCTAAACACTCTTAGACAGAGCTCTCAACTTTTATCAAAACTTGAGAGTGAGATTATGTTAAATTTCAGGTGTGGTACAGAGCTGGAGGCGGAGCTAACTGGACCCAGGAAAAGCCGGTCCAGTCAGCTCCGTCTCATTTTTATCCGACCAGACATGGAAGTAAACATGTTTTACTTTTGTTAAAAAGTGAAAGAGAAGTGTTAACACATTGTTCAGTTAGTGGGTTAAAACAGAAAAAACATCACTGTTCAAATATTACTGGATAAAATGATAAAGTAGTTTTAAGTTATTGGCTGTATTATTACACTGTTGCACATTTGATACTAGACAAACATTCTCTTAATATTGGTTTATATTGGTACTGAGTGTTAACACCGTGACATTCAACTCTCGTCAAGTTTGTTAATATTTGCAACTTTACAGTCGCTCTGTGAGTTTAATAGATAAGTTCTTACTTCTGACTTTGCGTTGCAAATCCAACTTTTCCAGGTTGAGTTCGCCACTAGTGGTTAATTATGGAGCGCTCCATAGTTGATCCCCCTCCCCCAACTCTATTTTGAGCGCTGGCGGAAAAAATAGACCGGAAGCACTGTTGGCTTCTGGGTTGTGTAGTTCTTTTGACTTGAATTATAGTTTAGGTTTCTTGGAAAAAAACGACAAAATGGCGCCGGCGATCCTACATTTTTGATTTTCTATTTTATTAAATTTTTTGGCATCGATCCTAGTTTATTGTACCTGCTATTGGTTTACTCCCGATCCCGTCTGCTCCCATTTGTATTTAATCCTGTACCGACCCAATCACGTGATATTTACTAATGTTGACTCCCATTCCGCGGGATTCCCACAGGAATCACGTGACCTGCGGGATTCCCGAAAAAAATGTCAGCCTCTAGTTCACATCCCTTGAACCTTTTCACATTTTGCCACGTTACAACATCCATCCTCCACGGATTTGATGGACTCAGTTTACTAGTAAGGAAACTTCTGAAGTGTCTCTTACAGAGCAAGAGAAGCTAAAGACAAGTGCAGGCCACACTTTCCAGATACTTGTTTGTGAAGGAAAACTCTGTTCCTGCCACTTCACAACGGTGCACAGCTCAACGTACGTCTATAACACAGAATGTCAATAATGCGTAGAATTCAGTGGTTGTAATGTGTCAAATTGTGAAGAATCTGAGGAGGTATAAATACTTTTGCAAGACACGGTATCTTGTATGATGATGTTACTCGACTGACGCTGCAGGAGACTCAAACAACCCCCCCCCCCCAAAAAAAACAAAAAAAACACAACATCCGAGTAGACAGAGCGCTTACGAGTCCCAGACACCAGCTGTGTTTGTGTGTCTGAGCAAAAAATATCCTAAATATTCTCAGCCTAGCAGCACAGCGTAGCGTTTAAAGGGAGCGAGGTTGTTTTTTGGCCTGTGCCTGACAGATGTAAGAGTTAAAGGATTACGGCACACTCTGTGGGTCTGCCTGTTTGTGTGTCTGCGGTGTGGAGACGGCGGGGGAGCTTGGTGCAGCTGGGTGTGTCGCTGGCCAAGACACCGTCACAGCACTGACGGCAGAGCTAGATAGCTGTGGAGTTTCTCCACGTAAAGCAGCAAGATTAGGCGTGGGAAGGCTTTCAATCTTATTTACCTCCCACTGCCAGGAGAACCCCATTTTACACAATCGGCACATGCTGCAGCTTTAACCACTTCTCTGATGAAAGCTCTTCAAGCTGTTTGGGGCCTGGATGCTAGAATAAGGCTGTTGTCGAATACCCCCTCTCTTGGGTTGTCACTTACAAACTGATTTTGTCGGTGGTTGATGGAATTAATCCAGAAACTACAACAACCCACCTTTTCTCGATTGATATTAGATAATGTGAAACACTTTAGCAGAAGCTGAACCTTTCAGGCGTAAAAACTCTGTACCAACTGTCAAGCATGGTGGGGGTAGTATCATACTGAGGGAAATAAATAAGAAGGAAATTCTTCAACTTCAACTCAAATCAAAATCCAGATGGTTGAAAATTTACGTAGGCACAACTGGGCGTTTGAATCTTCCAAACACGTTAAAACAGTTTTTTTTCTTAAATAAAAAGTAATAGTCAATAAAGTAGGCCAAGGTTAAGCTTCTGTAATGAAGCGTAAACTGGATCTGTACAGGAAATCCAAGCAACTTCAGAGAAGGTTTGTCAGATATCGAGGCAGAATTATTCAAGAAGATGGAAATAAAAAGTGTGTGGTTCCCAAGCAACCTGCGGGAAGACATTTATCCAATTATAAGTTGATACATGTAACATTTTGACTCCGTGTGGATTTAAGAAAATGCTAAATAAGTAAAACTCAAAAGGAAACTGAAGGATTTGAATCAGTAATTAAAAGACCAAAACTGGCCAGTCACAGACTGGCCAAACTGCCACACTTTACTGAGACATTATTTAGCAAGTAAAAGACAATGAGCCCGAATAAAAAAGCTATTACCTAGCTCCTTGTAGAGCCCTGTTGAGATGCCTGCCAGCAGGGACAGGGTGATCAGGTCTCCAAGGCTCGCAGCGATGGGGGTGGCCACATTGTCAGGGTTGATGCCAACTTTTCTGGACGCCACAATCACGCCGATCATGATGAGACCTGCGGAATTTCAGTTTAAACTGCATCAGAACACGGAAGACATCTGAGGTCGTACTTTGCTGTGACAAACTGGAGTCCAGGTCCGTGGTGCTGGCACATTTTGTCATCCAAACCCTCAGGAAGTCGTAGCCATTTTGAACAAAGTTATTTTTAAACAGATAATAAACATGCAACCATTATCATCCTTGGCGGCAACAGTTGCAATAACTGTCTTTAAGACGTTGCCATAGAGGAATTATGGCTCACTGTTTGCAGAACTGTTTTAATCCAGCCACATTGTAGGCTTTTGAACACGAACCTCTTGTTTTAGATCATGCTGCCGCTCCTTGTTGAGATTAAAGTCCAGACTGTGCCTCAGATCCTTGTTGTAAAGCATAACTCGAGAGCATTTGAGCTTAAGGTCATAAACCTATGGCCAAACATTGTTTTCTGATGGAGTGCAGGCAATTATGGCACGTCGTCCAGTTTCTGAAGCAGCAAAGTAGCCCCAGACCATCCCTGACTGTCTTTTTGTGAAGTGGTGAGTTAGTTTTCTGTCAGGTATTACGGGAAGCATTGTTCACCTTTTTAAAACCAGGTTAAACCTGGGATGGAGCTATGTATTAAGGCTGTTCAAAAGAAACTAAAAAAACGAGGAGAAGAGACTGCAGCATCCTGAACTTTGCTGAGTTAAGTGCACTGTAGTTTGAGAATTTATAGTATTCTAGAGCTATCGAGTTTTCAAGCACACACAAAGCACTGATTTCTATCTTTAATCAATAATTGAATTTCTGTTGGATAACTTTTATTAAATGACTCAGATCAGCATCTGGGCAAAAAATCTTAATTGAGCTAGCCCTAGTTGCAACATTTACAGCATGAATATGTTTTTACTTTCGCCACATGTTTTATGTAAGGGATTCCCGACCATATTGATTCATGAAGCTCAGTGCGGTCCAGGCCCCAGCTTTGAGAATACCTGGTCTAAGACTTGATTTCACATCACCGTAAAGACTTTCATAAGATCTGTTACAAGCGCTGAGCAGGATGTTTAGCTTCATACAAAGAACTTAACAGATGTACTTTTTCTGATTTATGGTATTTTATTTCCATTTTTATGGCTCTAATTGTAGGTCAACAACCATATTTGATATGATTTCTAGGAGTTTATTTGATTTGCTGTGTCCGTGAATCAAAAGAAAGCAGGATTACACAGGTACTTTTCAAACCATCTATAGAGCAATTCCGTTTCTAGAATATTTTAAGGATCAAATCTTTTTGGCTTTTTGGAGCTAGAGGAAGCACAACTTTAGATATATCTAGAATAATGCAAACCTGGCACACTGAGTCCAAAAAAAAAAGATAAAAAATAAAACAACTGGACTTCTATTTTGAAGCTGAAGACATTTAATTTCCCATCCAGGAAGCTTTCTCAGTTCAAAATGTCTGGAGTAGTGTGGAGTTCCAAACTTTATAGACCTGCAGGCGATGCCTCAGGTCTATAAAGCTTAGACAGTTTAGATTCACCTGGAACTAATCGCCCAAACAATGAAGAGTTGTTAGGATTATCATTGTCTGGCTCACAGGAGAAATGTTCTGGTCACATGCATGGAGGTGTGAATTAGAGTGAAACTGAGCAGGAATCAAACCTATTGCTGTGTTGTAAGTTTTTGAAAGTTGAAGCCTTTCTCCACTGAGTTGATGTGTCTGGTGAAAGCTTGTACTTATTTTGCCTGGATTTCGACTCACGTGTCGTCCACATATGGCTTGTGGACAACACGTCTGTCTATTTCCAGGCAAAATAAGGAGAAGCTTTCCCCAGACACATCAACTCAGTGGATAAAGGACAATCTTTCGAGCCCATTCGGGCTTTTTGTGCTAAAAATTATTTTTTTCACATCAGTCTCCATTCATCCTGAGTCAGTTCCTATAAACTCGTAAAATGAATTAAATGACTGATCTGACACTTTCAACGGAAACCAGCTAAAAGTGTGTTTGAGAATCTCTAGCTTAGCACCTCTTTAGCCAAATCAGGAACTTCTTTTTTTTTACTGATGTAAAAAAAAATGTCACTGATGTAAATGTTATCACCACCTGCTGGGCAGGATAGGTATTATGGCAGGTTGACTGGAATCCTAATGTTAGCAAAATCCTACTTGGACAGCTGAACTCCATCACTGATTTGTTGGATTCATTGGAATTCATCTAAGGACTGAACTCAAGAGGAGAAAGTGCAAATCAAACGGGTGTGTTTCCAAAGCATCAGTTTAACGGTGACACTTACACAGTTTCTTTTTTATCTTTTATATTTCCCACTGGGCAGATTTGTTTGCTTTACTGTTGAATTGCACAGGGTACTCGAGCACATAGAGAGGGGAATACAGATCTAAAATGATTGTTAACGGTAAATGAATCTAATATTTTAACATGGACGTGTAGCTACACACATCTTCATGGTTTTCACAAGAAAATCGTTCGAAGTATTTAGCTATACCAATGTAAATGACTAGTTCAAGGTTAAACCCAAGCTTTCCTTAGCAACTGAGTTGTCTAACCTTAGCGAGAGAGAGAGAGAGAGAGAGAGAGAGAGAGAGAGAGAGAGAGAGAGAGAGAGAGCAAAGCAGATTTGTCTAATGAAAAAGCTTTTCACACCGTGGACCTGACTAACTTTCTGTGTGGCGGCCGTACCCAGGAGCAGAGATGCGATGAAGGCTGTGGCCACACTCGAGGCACACAGCAGCACTGCGTGGCCCAGCTTGAACCGTCCCTCTGGGAGCCAGCCAAAGATTACAGCAGCTATGGAAGCCAGGAACCCCACAACTGTGGCCTGGACCTGGACGCAAACACACACACACACACACACACACACACACACACACACACACACACACACGCAAGCACATACACAAATGGCTCACGAAGATGTCATTACAGCTAACATTTAAACTGCAGATGCATAAGACTATCACGTTACACTGAGAAGTTTTCAATCAATCAGCGAGAACCCAGCTGACAGTTCAGTCGATCACTGTACATGTTGCATCAGTAGCCATGGATATGCAATTATCAAAAGAAGAAGTGGAGTTAAAAAATCTGCAACTGTAAATGAACCCAAGGCTCACGTGTGTTTGCACCCACCCAAGTAGGAGGTTATGCGTAAAGGGTTTCATGAAACACGATAGATTCCTTTAAATATTACATAACAAAGCTACATGATGCGGCAGTGGAGTGAAGACCATTTCACACAGACCAACACAAGGCAGTGTTGTTAAAATAAGGTAAAACAAACATATTATACATGAGCCTAGAAAGAACATAATTAGAAATGCTATCTTGAGGTACCAAAGCTTTGTTTATTTGATAATGCAATATTTATACCATGAAATTAAAACAATGTATTTTTGTTCTTCTCAGGTGGATCTTTTCATCCCACAGGTGGCAAAGGACAAATGATTCATGCTGACAATGCAACATCAAGGTGCTCAGATTTTTTTTTCCTAATGCCACTATTCCTCACAGGATTCAGGTCTAAATTTTGTCTTGACTTTTCTAAACCGGGACTATTCTTTGTTCTAAACCAGGGGTGTCAAACTCCAGTCCTCGAGGGCCGGTGTGCTGCAACTTTTATACGTGTCTCTGCTTTAACACACCTGAGTCAAATAATCAGGTCACCAGCAGGACTCTGGAGAACTTGACTGCATACTGAGGAGCTGATTCAAGCATTTGATTTAGATGTGGTGCATCTGGGACACATCGAAGAGTTGCAGGACTTTTAGACTTTTAGGCCGGATCACAAGGATAGGAGCTTGACACTTGTGATCTAAACCATTCTATTCCAGCTCTGGTTATATACTTATGGTTGGGTCTTTGCTGGAACATGAACCTACAACCCCGTCTTAAGATTTTTGAAGACTTAACTGGATTTCTTCCTGCATTGCTCTGTATTCAGCTCAATCCAGATCCTCTCAACTCTAAACAACCTCTTTGTCCCTGCTCAAGAAAAGAGTCTCCGCAGCATGGTGGTGCCATCTCCATATTTGGCCACGGAGATTGTGTGATCAAGGGGATGATCAGTGTGCAGTACTTTTTAATATTTCCTCCAAACATAGCGTTATGCTTTTAGGCCAGAAAGTCTAATTTTGGTTTTGTATGACCATTACAGCTTCTTCCAAGCTTGCTGTATTCCCTATATGACTTAGAGCAAACTGAAAACTAATCTCTAAGGCTTTCTTTTAACAATGGCCTTTTCTTGTTACTGTTCCAGTCGGATTTGCAAAGTGCACGGTTAATAGTTGATCTCAGCAGCTCCTCCAGTGTTGGCAATGCGTTTCTGTAATATGATTTTCTTATTGGCCACCTTGCTATTTTAATGAGGCAGATGGGTTTACTGCTGAGTCAGTCTCAATCTTTTTTCAGGTGATGGATAAAACAGCACTTTGAATCGTCTTGTTACTGAAAAGCGCCGTATGAATAAACTTGTCTTGCCTTGCCTAGCCTAGCGGTCCATCAGATGAACAACACTTGGTAAACTGCATTAGAACCTAGCCCTACATTAAACCTCTCCAGAACCTTTTACCTGCCCTGCCTGCTGTGTTTCTTACTCTGCAGGATGTCGTCTATTCATAAATGTCATCAAAACCCGAGTAACCAATTTCTCTCACTGTCTTCACCAGGCAGCTGCATTTATACAAGGACAACATTACACAAAGCTGGATTCTATTTGCTTAGCAGTGAAAGTCTGACAACAGCAGTTTGCCCTGGATTTGGTGAGGTGTCACAGTCCAGGACGATGACACAACACAATGTCGGGAAATTGGGGCCTAACACTTTTGAGTTAGGCCCTATCTCATGTGGGTCTGTCTCAGGATAAAGAAAATCCAGTCAAATACACTGATGTTGAAGGTTGTAACTTCAACAGCAAAAGCACTGTAAAGCATCAAGTCATTTTGGGAAAAAAAAAAAAACAAAACCCAAGGTAACCTTATAAAGAAAAAACAATTATTAACTTGCAAAAAAAATGAAAAATGATTTTGGTTACATTTTCAGCCACAGAGGACAGTCATGTCAGTAATGTGTAGCGCAGAAAAAAAAAAATCACAAATAACAAGTGTTATATTGGACAATGTGCTGGTATTGATACCAGCACATTATATGAGTTAGTTGCACTACTTTGCAGCCTTGCCTCGCTCTGACGAGCTTTTAGCTGGAACATTCTGTTTTATCAAGGTAAAGGTGCTTAGAGAGTTATCTGGAGCAAATTTACAATTATACCATATTCCTTTAATAAACTGTTTCACTAAAGATACATAAAAGCAGAGAAAAATGAATATGTAATGGACTCTTCATCCTAGACTATTTCCATTTAATTTCACTGGTTTCTTTGTGAACCCAACTCAGTGTGATCCATTACTATGCACTCAGGTGTATGTAAAACCACAAGCTAGCTTGTAGATGTCAATTATCCACCTGTACTAGTAAGGTGAAAACACATTATTGCTAAATTTACCTGGATGAGGGCCAAATTCCCCATGATCATCTTCCACATGTCCTTTGCTGTGTCCATCTGCCCAATATTAGCCTGAAAAGATAAAAAAAAACAACAACACAGGGTTACTATCTTTTCCTCGAGGGATCTTTCTATATGTGTGTGTGTGTGTGTGTCTGTGTGTGTTAGCTAACACAAGCTATTGATCCCATGAGAACAATGAAGGGTCAGTTGTCAGGACAAAGACCCTCTGATCCGAGCCTCCATCCTGCTGCCATCTCCACTTATCTCATCTCTTTTTCCAAACAAACGCACACACTGATGGTCTCCAGAGTCAAGTGGCTGTGGCTACAGTGGGGCCCTGTGTGTTCAGAGAGCAACGATCCAAACGCCCATCCTCAGTAAGAGGATACAAACAGACAGCCTCCTCTTCCGCTCTGACCTATCAGTTGCAAATGCCTTTAAGAGGCCTTCCTTTACATGGATAATCCTAAAGAAGCAGCTGATTAAGACGGTAACAGATCAAATAACACCTAATGTGTGGCCTAATAAAGGAAGTAACATTTTTGTCATGTTGTAGTTCATCATATATTTTTCTCCTAACCAGAAATAACTCTGTGGCTTCAAGAACCGTTGTTGCCGTATCAACAATGATATTGAGTATTTTTCTTAGTAGCAGTATCAAGTTAGAAACTGTAGTATTGTTACATCGCTAGAAAGAGCTGAAATATCGTTTTTGAAGCCCGGAATAAAAAAAATATATCGATCACCATTTACACAAACAAACGGCTAAACCAGCCAAAGGGGAGGGGGAAAAGGAGTTTTTGTGGAGTTTAAAAAAATCCCTATAAAGTCATGATTAGATATAATGAGCTCCGACAGAAAAACGAGAGATGTGAGGTCAGGGGTGAAGAAAATCCCAGGCTTCAAGCAGGGGGATGGTCAGATCAATGGAGGCCTGAACAGAAGCAATGACTTGAACAGACTCTTCAGTCGGTCCAGGAGTGAGCTCAGCATCCCCTTCTCCTGGCCCCGGCCAAACAGACCTCCCATCTACCCTATCCTGCAGCTCTCTGCTCACTCAACATCTCGGTGGGATTCTGCTACACCTGTTCAACCCTAACCTGACCCACAAGATGGTTCCAGTGCAATGGAAGACATCCTACCTTATTCTAGTTCTGCCATCTGGACAAAGCCAGCAGCACTGCGATGTCCTTTGATGCCTCCAGGGCATTTCTCGTCAACAGTCAGCAGTTATTCTCAGCAACAACAGAACATGGGTCACCGTGTCTTCAGAAATGCTTGCTTCAACACAGCTGCCTGTGCTTGCTGGTCACATTTGAAGGATTCTTGATTTGCAGAAGGGGTTTTGCCCAAAATCCTTCAGAGTGCCATAAATGGTCCCTGGGCCACACTTGGGACACCACCAATTTAGACCATAACAAATTAAAATGTCATAATTTCCCAGTCAAAGCCCAAACCTGAATCCAGCAAGAAATCTGTCACCAGGCTTGAAAATAAGGTTCCTGGGCAATCTCTTGGAGTTTGGGCTATTTTGCAGAAAAAAATTAAACAAAATCAGCCTCCGTGACCTGTCTTCAAGAGAGGGCTGAATGTAAAATCCATGCCACACTTTTCAAATCATAGGCTATTTGGAAAGAAGAAATGCCAGTCCTCCTTTTCCACATTGTGCTGCTTGTTTTGGTCTCTTACATAAAACAAAATTTATGTGAATGGTTGTAATGTGGAAAACTGTGAAACAGTTCAAGGGGTGTGATTACTTTTATTAGGCGTTGTATATGAAGGGTTGCCAGACATAATAAAATCCACTGTGTGCAGTGGAGGGTTGTCATGGTCATTCTTGCATACGTAAAATGCACACCGAATCGGCCACCAATAACGTCATCACTGCTGGATAAACACGTGGATGGAGACCTACAGCTACGACACTAATGCTGTCACCAAGAGACCAGCGCTGATAAGAAGAGGCAGGGTGGACAGATAAAAGAGTCATACATTTGTGTACACATGAGAGAACTTTAGTTTTACGCAATAAAAGCTGAGCTTTCCGTTTAGGGGGGAAAATGGTAGCAAGTGGTTGAGTGGACGGATTTCTAAGAAGTACAGCCTGGTTTTGCATGGTGACCTGTGATGATGCCACACTCCCAGTGTTTCTTTAGAAAGCATGAGCTGGGTGGATTGGCGGTGCTTCTCTTCTGGCAGACATATCGTGAATGTGACTCATTGAAGACACGAGACATCAGAGCATGAGCGGTTTTCAGCAGATCAGCTGTTAGCAATGTTGAAACCTGATCACCACGCGGTACTGGAAGGTTTTTCCGACATACTTTGCCAAAATCCGTCCGTCTGTCCGTCCGTCCGTCTTCTTCCGCTTATCCGGGGTTGGGTCGCGGGGGCAGCAGCTTCAGTAGGGAGGCCCAGACGTCCCTCTCCCCGGCCACTTGGGCCAGCTTCTCAGCTCCCAAGGCGTTCCCAGGCCAGCCGGGAGACATAGTCCCTCCAGCGTGTCCTGGGTCTTCCCCTGGGCCTCCTCCCGGTGGGAGGTGCCCGGAACACCTCACCAGGGAGGCATCCAGGAGGCATCCTGACCAGATACTTTGCCAAAATCTCACACTCAATTTCACTCAGTTTCAGGCTTTGCTTCACCAGAGTATTCACACCCCTGGAACCTGTTTCACATTAGAACCACAAACTTTATGACACAACAACATAAAATACTGCCTGGCTGTATTTAACTCAAGAGAAAGGGCATAGTAAAAATCGGAAAATTTAGAGTGCAGTTGTATTCGCCCTCTTTTTTATGATACTCCTAAAAAATAATCCAGTGCGACCAGTTACTTTCAGCAGTCCCCTCATTGGTAAACAGAGTCCATCTGTGCAGTTTAAAAACAGCTCTTCTATAAAGCCTCCGATGTTTGTCATAGAACATTATTGAACAAACGACATCATGAAGACCAAGGTATGTAGCCGACAGATCAGGGCTATAGTTTTAGGGATGTTTAAAGCAGGACCAGGTTCTAAAACAATTGACCAAGCTTTAAACATCTCAAAGATCTCTCAAAGAGAACCATTATTAGATAGGCTATCCACTAATCTGTCCCTCTGGTAGAATGTTGAAAAAAAAAAAAACAATATGTGTGGAGGGCAACTAAAACAGTGGCAGCATCATACTGAGGGGATGTTTTTATTTGGTACGACTGGTCAGAGATGTTGGTCAGAGGGAGAGAGTTAAACACAGGACAATCCTGGAGCCAGGCCTTTTAAACTAAAAAAAAAAACCTGATGGTGACCACAAGACATTCAGCTGGGACTACAATGGAACGGTTGCATTCAAAGCATATTTATGTTTGAATGGCCCAGTCCAAGTCCAGCTCTAAATTCAATTGAGAATGTGTGACAAGACTGGAACATCGTTGTCCACAGATGCTCTCCCCCAAGTGTTGCAGAGCTGGTCGAGACAAACTCTGGCTGGTTGCTACACTTCAAAGAGTTTTATTTTTAAAAGTTGCTAAATCATAATCATTACTACATCACTATGTTGTGATGGTGCATTGCATACTATGACAAGAGAAAATGTTGAAGATTGAGGATGCAACATGACGAAATGTTCAAACGTTCCTG
The DNA here is from genome assembly GCF_011125445.2 of Fundulus heteroclitus. NCBI lineage: Eukaryota > Metazoa > Chordata > Actinopteri > Cyprinodontiformes > Fundulidae > Fundulus > Fundulus heteroclitus. Next base: position 41,814,264 of record NC_046380.1, read on the forward strand.
CATGAGGCACTGCATGTCAAAGCCTCTTTCTGTTTCCCTGGATGGCCCTCACTACATTCTCTGATATTAATTTCCTCCGAAATTATAATCCAAACAGGCATTAAATCTGGGTTTAGTTGTTATCCTTGAAAAACCTTAAACCTTAAAATCTTTTTATATTGTTCAGATCAAGCCGTATAATATAATAGTCAAATTATAGAAATAGTCATATAATAGAAAGTCAAAAGTCCAGACCTAAATCCACCAGAAAATCAGTGACAAAACTTAAAATGAAGACATCCTGTCTTTCTAATCTGAGTCAGCCTGAGCTGTTATGATGAAAAAAACTGGCAAAACGTTCAGGTCCAAGATATTCAGAGCTGCCAAAAACTTGTGAAAGTAAGAGGAATAAAAAGCAGTTTTACTAAGTATTCATTACACAGAAAGTTGCACAGCTTTCATTATAAAAACATGTAAAAAAGTCTTTCTCTCCTCTCTATTGAGTAATCATACCAAATCCAAAATAAAAGTTTACTGTTGTAAAATGTTTTGCAAGACACTGTATTATCATTAATATAATTACCATATTAAAATAAGAAAGCTCAAACATTACATTAAAGGAATTTTAAAAAAATCAACCATGAACTCCACAAGTCAGCCACTAATAGGGATTACATTATTTCCACTATTTCCAGTAATAAGGGCATTATGAAACTTAATCTGCTGATAATTGGAGGTGGCATGGAAAAGAAAAGTGTGGTCCTGCTGGGCCACACCGGCAGACAAGTGCCAGTCCTGTCTCAGGAGAGCCAGCAGAGTCTGGCTGAGCTTGTCATGATGAGTGAAATATTCATGAAACGCCTCAACCTGTGTCAAGATGTTGAGAAAAGTGATCAGTCAGCCCCCAGATGATGCCACTGACGCATCCTCACTTCTAGCTCAGAACGTTTAACAAATAATTCATATATTCTGCCGAGTGAAACCAAAAATGAAATCAGATCAAGACTGTCCACCAACGTACTTCTGCCTCATCCTTTTCACAATGTAACGCTGTTTTAAGTACTTTCACTCGATTGCCGACACCAAAGCTGTGACAGTAATTAGATGTGTCATGTTAAAAACAGAACACAATGTGCTGGGTAGACCACTGCTTGCAGGACTAATCAGCTTCATTACCTGTTTCCTTCCAGCCAGTGGAAAGAATGTGATGATTGGTGTACATACAAGCAGTGCTAAGCTAAAACTTTTCTGCCCCCACGCATATAGCATATAGTCTACTGCTGGCAGCTGGATAGCAATTCCATAGGCCTATACCTAATATGTTCAACTTCATTTATTTGATTTTCAAAAAAAAGAAAATAACCACTAGCTTCATCTTTTTTGATTCATCACTTTTCAGTTCTCACTTCTTGATCCAATCTGTTGTAATTTGGACACTGAATCTAGGGGTATCCTCTAGAGCAGGGGTCACCAGGTAGCCCCCAAGGACCACATGTGGGGCCCTCAAGCCTATTCAAAAAAAAAATTTTAAATAGCACAACCCTCCAGTGAGCTGTTTTTCAATTGGTATTTTATTCATTTGCTCTTCCTTTTTAATCATACTTGTATTTATATAAATTTAAAAATGACAAAAGCATTTAAAACATATTCATATTGCGTAAAGCTAAGGTGAGCTTGGACTCCCGTAGTTCAAAGGTCAGTGTACAGGTAGCCCTTCGTATGACATAGTACCGATGAAGTAGCTCTCAGTTTCAAAAAGGTTGGTGATCCATGATCTAGGCAGTTCACTAGTCCATTGGGTAACCAACGTAGAGTCAGCCGTGGGTTTCTGAATTGTGAGAGGAACTGGAGTACCCAGAGAAAACCTACTAATGCTCAGTGAGAATGTGACATTTGACCCCCTCTTGTCAAGTGAAGGCACTAAAAACAGCATTATGCTGTCGTCTATCCCACATTAACTCTTATCTTCCTTCAAAGCCTTCAGGGAAATATGGAGAAATGTGGTAGGCTTGGGTGGTAATTAATGAATACCAGGGTATCCAATGGAGTTGCTTTGAATACTGTCATTTACTGTCATCCAAAGATAAATTTAAATTTGTTAGACGTTAATAGATATTATTTTCACCGATAAGCAACAGGCTGTGTTTAGTCAAGTGACTGCAGTTAGTGAAACTCACAAGAGTGAACCATCAATCTGTCATTATGACAACACAGCTCCTTTTAACGCGTCGCTATATTTGGTGACATCCAGATTTTACTTGAATAAAGACCAAAGACTCTACATAACATAAACTGAAACAATTAGTATCTGCATTTCAAACTTTAGCAAACATTGTTGATCCTAACGTCATAACATAATCTCGCTTCACCAGATTTGAACTGAACAATCTGTGAAAATCTCTAAAAATTACTCCAAGTCATTTCTATGGAAAAAAAGTCAGTACAACCACAAGCCCAGCACACCACCAGCAAGGGTAACTACGCATGTTCTTACCGCTGTTGAAAGTCTGGAAGCCAGCGTCATCTCTAAGTTCCCTTTTAGCCCCAACAATGCGGGAACAAGGATGAAGACTTCGGACACCTCTGTGAACACCGTCCAGTGCTGCAAAGACCACAGTTATGTACATTTGTTAGAACCCTTCTGGTTTGCAGAACCCTGTTCTTAAAAAGGGATTGAACTGATTTTATTTAACAAGACGTATGACGATCATTACACTGAATATCTTTACAGCAGATTACATTGGACATGCGATATGATCTCAATCTAAACCAGGTTGTCACTAATTGCTCAGCATGCGCGTTACAACTTAGCCACATCATACATACACAGTAGATAAGCAGTTTATGCAAGTGCTACCAAAATGTTGCAGCAGTAACCTGATCATAACTTAATCTAAAAATTTTATCTTATAACATGCCATGGAGATGCTCTGTCAGCACTGATCAATATTTACTGACCCTCCATCCATCCATCCATCCATCCATCCATCCATCCATCCATCCATCCATCCATCCATCCATCCATCCATCCATCCATCCATCCATCCATTATCCAAGTTTGTTCACATCCAGCACTGGGTTGATGGTAGAGCAGAAACTAGGAGTTTGTCCTGTGTCTGCTGGGTTGCCAGTTGGAACCCCCACTTTGACTGTAACAGCCTTTGTGTCCTTGGGCATGACACTTTGTCTGTGTTGCCTGCTGTTGGTGGTCAGGGGGCCCAGTGGCACTGATGTATGGCAGCCCTGCTTGTTTCAGTCTGCAACTGTGGCTACAATGTAGCTCACCACCATCAGCGTGTGAATGAATGGTTGAATTACTGAATGTAGTGTGAAGTGCTTTGGGTTCCTCAGGACTTGATAATGTGCTATATAAGTACAGACCAGTTACCATTCACTTAAAAAAAAAAAAGATTGTTAGATGAACTGGTCTTTCTAAATTGCCCTTAGGTCTGTGTGCATGCCTGGTTGTTTGTCCTGTGTATCTCTGTGTTGCGCTATGACGGACTAGCAGGCTAGCAACCTGGGTGTAACCTACTCCTGCCCAATGACCACTAGACTGGCACCAAGCCTCCAATGGCCCTGCAAGGATAAGCGGCTATATACGATGTATGGGTGGATGGAATTACAGTTTTTTAAAATCGCTATGACACAGTTTTCAATACATTTAACAGGTTTCCTAAACTCTTAACGCACCAACACACCTAAAACACACAATTAGCGAAACTGTTAATTTCATGTTCAAATTCACACATCGTAAGCTAAACTCCAAAACTAATTTTCAAAATACAATAATACACTAACAAAACACTGCAAACATGTTTCAAAATTAAATAATTATTCAAAACACTAACACATGTTCCCTTTCAACATGAACATTTAGTCAATCATAACACAATGACAAAAAAAACACTATCATCAGCTGAAATTACAGAAACTGCATTATTTTAGATGTGTTATGTGCATACACACACACACACATATATATATATATATATATATATATGTGTGTGTGTGTGTGTACATATATATGTGTATATAACTAGGAGGTACGCATGACATCATCTGCCTACTCCGACTTCTTTTGTATTCTTTTTTTTATTTTTTATTTTTTACATAATATTCTTATGTTTTTCTCATTTTCTTTTTGATCCACTGTATATAATTGATGCACCCTTTCCTACTCCTGACTATTGACTGACTACTGAGCCGATGTGACAACTGAATTTCCCCATCTTACCTTAGCTCTGGTCCTTCTTTGAGTGCCACCACACATTCTTACTCCTAACCCTCTACCTTGACCCACTCCTCTCCCTTGTCCTGGTACTTGTCTTCCTCGCCCTCGTACAGGCATTTCTTTCTTTCTTTCTTTCTTTCTTTCTTTCTTTCTTTCTTTCTTTCTTTCTTTCTCACATTGTGTTGCTCCAAATTGTTCCTTTTTCAGCCAAGACCAGCCCAAAGAGTCCTCTTTTATAGCATATGATCATGTGATTGAAAGAACATCAACACTTGAGTGTGCTTCCTAGATGGGAATTATCTGTGATTTCAACAACTGCATAACTTCAATCAGATGTTTCTCATTAGCAATGGAATAAAATACAGGGAATATATTTGTGTTTCAATTCAATATGAAGAGTTGTTCACCTTGACTTTATCCTGTAAGGTTAGGTTTAGAACGTGGCGTTATCTGTTCTGACATACAATGTTAAAGCATTGGTAAATTTGGCTGTAAAATTCTACTGTTTTGGTCTTGTTTGAGCCGGTGTGTAAAAGGAGTTTAAGCAATTTTAATTTGCGTTAATTGTATGCATTATGTGTTAAAGCAAGAAGAAATGTGTTAATTATATAGCTTACACATGTGGATGTAGTGCTAACTGTGTTAAGAGTTTTGGAAAATTGTTAAAAGTATTGAAAAATCTGTCACAGCAATTGTAAAAAACTGTAACATCTTCCACTGCAATCTCCCCATGATTTCAATGTACAAAGGTATGTCAGGAGAAGGGTGTAATAAAAATCCACAGCATTATATATACACTATGGTACAGTAATGACGGACACCAACAATTGGGGGAGTAAGTGTGGCACAACATTGTCAAAGAGACTGTCAAGATGCAACAATAAAGGAGGAATGTTACAGGAATTTCCAATGAATGCTGGTTATGTTCTAAAGGTGAGAACGATCTACTGTATTCTCCATATGTCTGGACTAAGAAGTAGGGGTACTAGAGAGATTTTTATTTTAATTCACAAGAAAACTATAATTTCTTCTAAAACCTGAAGGAGGCTGTGGACTCTTAATCTGATAGATGTGGAGAACTTTTGGAAGACATAGTGGGCAAATATGGTCAAATCAAAATTGAAGACGTGAGATATCCTATTTAAAAAAGTCTAAGTTTAAGGGTGTACAAACAGGATAATTGCACCTTTTTTATTTAGCTTTTTTCCCTTTAAACACATGGCTTAGTTGTTTTTTAGTTCCATTGTACAGGATGAATGACACATGATACCTGGAAGATATTTTTAAATGATTTATCATGGTCTAATTTATTTACCTCACAAGAAAACTGGCATTTTAACACAGATTTAACAACTGTAACTGTTTTAGGCAGCCATTGTGTGAATTTCTTAGCAAACTGCAAACCTTAACATACTCAGTTAGAGTAATGGATGCAGAATAAATGCATATTGATTCTGTATGCACTACTCCAACCTAGGGCTGTGTTAAAAAAATTTATTTTCCAATTATTAATCAATTTTCATATTAAAGATCAATTCACATAACCAAATATCAATAAAAAAAATCCCACTGTGAACTTAAATCTGTGAGCCGACATGGACTCCACGCTGACAGGAATGCGCAGAGCTCAATTTCTACGACCACATACACGGTGTCACACTATAAACTGCTCGGCGGCAAGAAGTCTTTGCATTGAACTGTTTCATATGTGACACTGAGCTGCTCCAAACAGGCCGTTGCAAGGACAAGGAGGATCACAGTCCCTCTCTCTGTTTTGCACTGCCAGCTGCGCGATGGGTGCCTGATGGAAAAGAAACGGCTCTACATGCTCAACTAGCTAAGCTAATCAAATATTTAATCAACACTTCCCCACTACGTTCTGCTGGGAAAAGTGTGGGAATTATAGGAATTTGTCACAAGAAAAGCAGACAACAGGTACGCTCGACTAGGGCTGGACGATAATTCGATAATGATGTATATCGATCTATGAGCGTATATCGATAATAGGAAAACGTGACTTAGCTTCCTCCCTGCTGGTTGGCCTTTTAATTAAACTTATAGCTGGTGTTACTGGGTCTGACCCCCGATAACCCCTTCCCTGGCCACAGGCCAATCCTTGAGAGTTGGGCTCCCTATAACTCCCTGGGCCTTTCACGGTTGTGTTGTGCTGCCTCTATTAAGGCTGCATGCAGTGATAGCAGGTTTGTGGTCTACTGTGGCTAGAAGGCTATAGCTGATGCTGATGCCATCGAGCTATAGCTAGGAAAAGTGCTTATCTTTGAAGCCAGTCCCACGGGCCTCCAGCACTTACAGTCAAGTTGCTCTAAGCTCAATCGATATTCTACAAAGCTATCAGAGAAAAGAGGAGGAAAGTAAAATCAGATGTGAAAAGTAAATAGGCAGTTAGCTGAAAGTGACGCTGAGAACAAATGCTGTTGCTTTGTGCTTCTCAGTAAAATGAAAGCTTTCTAGCTCTCATGTCTTGTGTTGCTCCCATCAGATGCACATGGTTGATATGTGTTGCTGTCAATGTGTCTGCATGTGCTGTAGGTGTGGCACCAAGTCCTCAGTGTGGCTTAAGCCCTTTCTGTCTTTCCCCTAAGCTGTAGTCAGACCAAGCAGAGCTCCTTTCCTACAGCCAGCCCCTAGTCTTGGCTCACTGCCCCCTGCCGACCCAGCAGCCTTGTGAGCACCTCTGTGAGCAGTTTTCTCTTCTTTTCACAGTCGCATGTTTTCAAGCTTTCTCTCAGTCTACTTCTGTCTAACTCCCCTATCTCACTCTTTGACTCCCCCGGTGTGATATATGTTGTTGTCTCCCTGGAACATTGGCCCTAAGCCAAACAAGCTCCCCCTCCTCGTGGCCACCTTCTTAGTTCTAGGAACTCTACTGGATAGCCCCAGTACCTCTGTGTACAGACTTATAGGAGCTCTGGTATGCAACCCCCTCATGGGTCTGGTTACCCAGTTGAGTAACATGGCCCCACTTTATTTGTGATCCCTGAACTTGCTGTACTGCGAGAGAAGCTAGACATGCTGGTGTGCAATGTGACAGTGTCACAGCCATTCCATCAGCGTCACAGAAACCAAACTGCGTGGTGTCTGTGCCGCTTTCCTGTTCCCTGCATGGACGATGGTGTTAAAGAAGGGCCTTATGGACAAGCAGATATACAGTGCCTTGCAAAAGTATTTATAACACTAAACCTTTCTGACACCTTGTCATATTACAAGGCACTTTTCAATGTATTTTATTCTGAAGTTTTGTGACAGGCCAACAGAAAGTAGAATGTAATGGTGTAGTGAAAGAAAAGCGATTAACGGTTAAATACGAATGCACGCCGGAAAATATGGTTTTGCAATGACAGGTGCAGTGAGCCACTTTTTCTGTTATAAATGTCCAAGTAAGCTATAAACTTTGCCACACGTTTAAAGTTTAACATCTGAAGGGTTTGCAAGACAGGTGTAGATAACTTTAGTTTTAAGCTTGATCTAGCTGATCAAAGAGATATAAAATAATTAGCATGGGTGTTTCTAGGGATTTACAGGGATGGTTGACAGAGTAAAAGATTAGCCAGAGTTGGAGACATCACAACAGCAGGCTAATCCATCCGGTCTCAATGACTCACATCCTAAACAAGAAGCAGCCATAGCCGCTGTTAGGATTTAATAGCTCAGAGCTCAGGTGATGTTAAAGATTGTTGGGTAATAACACCAAACTGTGCAGCCAATCTAAACTAGGAAGTCAGGCTCAAGCACCATTAAAAAATAAAAACTGACAGGTTCACACTGATAAACTCTTGTTTCCATTATGTTGTATAGAGTTGAAGTAATTAAATCTAACATTCTTTCAGTTTCTCTGATTTGCTGATTAAGATTTCCTGTTTTCTGGTATCTTTCTTTTTAGATGTGTATTTTATTATGTCTACAAATCCTAACCCTATATTTAACAGCCAAAAACAGAGAACTACACAGAAGACCATGATAGTATGATGTACATGCATATATTTTTTCAGCTTTGGTTTCCAATTTTTTTTTACAAGCTTACACCTATTGCTGTGACAGAAAATTATTTATTTGGCCATGGCCCCTTGTATGCACAGGAAAGCTATATTTTATGACATTTTCCCAAATGAACCGGTCGACTTTGTAGCCCAGACACAAAGAAACAGACAGCTTTAGGTAATGTTGCTAGTAGGGGTTTAAACCACCAGCTTTGTCACGATACGATGTTATATGAAATAGCTTCAGTAAATTCAGTTCACAAGTATATGATTGGTATGATGCAATCTCATCTGTCTATCTAACAATATTGTTTGCATTATCAACCATACACACACACACCCACACATACATCCTTGTTTAAAATACAAATTGACAACCGTGCCTCGACTTTCATTAATTTTCAACAGTTTCTATGGCCTAACCCTAAACCTAAATCTAATTGACACCTTAGTCCTAAATCTAGCTTCTACCCCAGAAACAAAGTGAGGACCAAAGAAAGGCCCTCACTTTATATCAAAGTCCTCACTTTACTAGTAAAACGAACATAAAATGTTCTCACTCAGCTGCAAGTACAAGAACACGCACACATAAAACCCAAATATGATTTGACCATCTTATTTCTCTCTTTTGCTCTTACATGAACAAAACCAACAATATTGTAATTTTAAAATAATAATAAAAAAATCACCTGTTCACTATAGTCTCATGTCCTCTGAATTTCAAGATAAAGGTGTACCTTAAAAATAAGGATATGGATCGATATTTTCATCTTGCATGCATAATCAATATGTCAATGTGAATTGATGTATCGGTACACCCCTAGTTGCTACCAAATCACTGCAGAAGTCTCCCTTTTCTATATCAGGCAGCGTTATCCTTTTTGAGCCAACCTTCAGTGGGAATGAGGTCAGAGGTACTGCGGATGGTCATAGTGACCGAGGAAGCCTGACACAAAAGAGTAAGTAATCTGCTTATCAAACTCCATCAACAAAGGTGAATGAATTTGAGCTTTCTGTGGCACTGGGGTGTTTAAATTCCCTTTAACTCTTAAGATCAACAGGCCTGACCGGAGACAGAGATAAATAGTTACCCTCCAGCAAGGACAAGCAGGATTAGCTGAGTTAGCATTTGACAGTGTCTTGAAGAAGGAATTAGGCAGCTAGGCGACCTGCTAGATGCTCAGGGGAACACACTTGGACAGTCGTTACAGACAAGACTCACCTGAACATTCAATGCAAGCACTGGCAGCAGCATGGACCGCGGAACAGGTAGGGCCAGTAGGGCCGCGGCCCTACCTACTTTTGATGATCAAACATGTAAAATAATATATATAAATAAAATTAAAATATTTAATAGCTATTTTTTTCAAATGCACAGTAGTCTATGGCAGCAGCATCATTCTCCAATGAGAAAGCGATAAATCATCCCATCTAAAAATGTATTAGCTGATTGTGTCATGTGATGTAAACAAAAGTTTTCCCACCTCTGCGCTGCTTATGACCGCTACTTCGTTTGCTTCGTTAGCTTAGTTAGCTAGTTAGTCAAGCGCTGAGAGGTGTTTCTCATCCCGCCGTCGTATCAAGACCTATCTGAGATCAACAACGACCCAGAAAAGACTAAATAGCTTGATGTGCGCCCACACACACAGGGATCTTTTGACCACAGTGATGCTTTGAGGATAGCCAGGGACTTCATCCAGCATAATGACAGACGGAGACACTTTTTCGGGAATATTTAGAGCAGGGGTGAGTTTGACTTTTCTTTTCAAAGTATTTTTATTCTGTAAATATTGTGTTAGCTGTAATATAATGATTGTAAGTGGAAATAAATCCGGGGCGTGTGTGCTGGAACGTCAGAAAAAAAGTTAAATAAAAATTCGGTGCCGATTTTAATTATAACATGGCAGACACATTTATCATGCTCAGGGACCACAGCCTATGAGAAAGCAATAAATTGTGGTGTCTAAAAATGGATTGGCTTGTCTTGTGTCATGTGATGCAAATCAGTTGCGTGATCAAGGGGATGCTGGTGTTTTATGTGTATGCGGGCGCGTGCGTATGTGATGGGTAGTGGTATTGTGAGTATTGCCTGATGGGCCCGACCAATTTGAAATGCGTTCCGCGGTCCATGGGCAGCAGAATTGGCTGCAGGCAAAGCTGTGACAAATTAGTCAAAAACGACACAGCATTCTTTGTGGGTTATTTCTCAAATTCCAACAGCATGGTGCCTATGCTGAAGCAGCATGAAAACTTTGAACTTGAATCTCTACATTCCTGGTTAAGTGACTATACCTCACTACACAATAATGACGGCTCTGACACCCACACTGTATTTTGCTTTCCTTCAGATTCCAGCTTAGCTGCACTGTGCTGCCATTTCAGGTGCTCAAAGAGAGTACACTTTATTGCCCTGCCCCCCCCCCCCCCCCCCCCCCTCCTCTTTGTGCTAAGTCTCTGAGGGTCCACTATGTTGCCATCAGTACACAATGTACTGGTCTCCTGGCAGGCTAACACCTCCAGATCTTTCTGCATTACAAGCTAACTTTTAACATAAATAGGTGATCTGTCCCTAAGGCACGATCAAAGTAAAAAACAAAACAGTTTGAGAAAAACTGAGTGTATGTAGATCCATCTCGTCACTTCAATAAAACACCCATGTATCTCCTAAAGTGCAGCATTACATGAACCAGCAGCACAATGACTGATGTGTGCCAATGTGAACTAGCCTCAGGTAAACCAATGCATTCCAGTGATAATCCCTCAACATTGTGTGTTGAGGTGTGCATTATCTGCTTAAAAGGAATACTGTAACAAAACCTGTTCAGGCTGTTTTTCGTCTGTAACTGGCGTGTATACAGTGGTATCTACACGCAGTCCAACTTGATATATTTAGAACACTGAGAAAATGGATTTGCTGTCAGCTAACGCAGTCCAGTGATCTGTTTTATGCATGTACTTTTAAAATTAAACATCCATCAATTTTGCATTCATTTTGTTCTTTATAGGTTTACAGGGTGCTATTGCCGATCTCCAATGGCAGGGTGATGAAAGGGGGGATATACCCTGGACTGGTCGCTAGTTCACCACAAGGTGACACAGAGACACACACTACAGATAACCATGTGCACACACAATCACACTTAAGGCCTATTTAAAGTGACCATTTAGAGTGCTCATTTAAAGTGGCAAATTAACCTAACACACATTTTTGGAGCAATGGTATGAAGCCACACATGACAGGGATAAAACAAGATTGTAATCTGCTATATATCTTGTTATCAAACAATTTCTAATTGATTATAATTTGGCAGTAAAACTTACTTGGACAATGTCTAGCACCATTCCTGCTGCCACAGTTCCAAAGCCAGCCAGCAGAAAGGGGAAAACCACCTGCAGGCCGATGGAAATGGACGTCTCCTTAAGTGGTGTTGGTGGCTCAGGGCTCTGATTGAGGCTGTTGTCATCACTCTCGTTGCTCTGGCTTGCATTCTCCAGAAGAGCATCCTCCTCTCGTTGACCTTTGGCATTGGCCCGACAGTCTAACGCCACCACGATCTCCGATCTCTCCTCATCTTCCCCAATCTCGCTGATTCTTTCCGTAAAAGATGTGACCTCAGTGAGTTCAAACTCACCTCCAATTTGTGGGTTCACTTCTTCTGGGCCTCTGGTGAGGATCAGTGGGTGGACAGAGCAGTTAGAATTGAGGAAGGCTGGGGTCAGGAGACCTCCCTCCTTCTTCATCTCAAAGTCCCCTGAGGACATCTCGATGTCAGGGAGTTTGTCTTGTTCTTTTGACCAAAGTACCATGCGGAGGCCTTTGACAGACAGTGTCCTCAGCAAGAAAAGGTAAGCGTGCCTTAGGCTAATGGTTTGGGGAAAGTCAGAATGAAACCTGTTGGTGGATCTGGTTTTACACCTGGTCTCTCCAGTTGATTTATCCCATTAAATAGGCTAACAGGTACTGTGGGCTGTTACAAAAGAGGAAGAGTAAATTGCTCTGTAGATAAAAATTTCCAGCAAGGCACAAGCAGCCGTCCTACCGCAGCGCATGTGTTCCTGTCGGTGCTTCGGAAGCAATACCAGTATGTTCTCCATTCACTCTAAGGTGCTAGGGGTTGGCCGGCAAAAGAAAAGGCATTGCGCTTCAAAACAAAAGAGAAAAGAAAAAAGTAGACTCGGGATTTACTGCATAACCCCCCGCCAGTCATTTGTAAAGAGCCCTTTAAAGTCCAGAACAAGCTGAAGAAATACTGAAGAAGCCAGATTTCTGCAGTCTGGTCAGTCCGCTGATAGTGGGATCCTGCTCAGAGCACCGGTCTGGAAATGTCTCCCCTTACGCCACGTGGTGGCTGGAAGCTTTTCAAAGAGGATATTTAAAGATCTTCTGTATGAGGATCAAATTACCTGCTGCAGAAAACCACCTCTGAAAACCAGAGTTGCCAGTCACCTGTGGAAAAGAACGCATCCATCAGTTATTCGGTCTTTAAAGAATCACCATCCATTGATATTTCAGGGTTTTTTTAAACATTATGAGTCAGCCGACCAACCTGATTCCATTATAACAATGTCGCTGAGCCACACAATAGATTCCTATAAAAGTACAAATTGTAATGATAACAAAGGGAACACAGTTACATCAAGTTCAGCCAACTACTTTGATGGAAGCATGTGACATTTCTGGCAGTTCAGGTTTTAATCTCTGGCATTATGGGAGTGTTGAGTTGAGACTCAGTGGACTTAACCAGTTTCATCCAGTACCGAATTTCCAAAAGGTTGCTAAAATACATAACCAGTGGATGGGACAATGCTGGTCAGACCTCTGTAATTTTGTATTTAGTGACCATAATTCCTGTTGAACCTTTTAAGACATTTAAAAGCTCACTTTTGAAGATTGACTGTCAAGTGTATCACTCAGGTGCACATGCAGAGGGTTTAAACCGCTCAAGATTGTCCCATTTTAGAAAAATTAAAACTGTTGTGATAGTCCTTGAAATGTGCTGGAACAGGAGTTGGTCAGTTTTAACCAAACGTTGAGTCCAAAATTTTGTCCAACTTTGTTGATTTAGTGAATGAACAAGCAGGAACATCCTCATTCTTTACAGACTGCTGCTTTGAACTTTACAGTGACCTGATCAGGCTTCACTTAACCTCTACTATGAGATAAAACAGGAAGTGATAAAACAGTGCAATGATGCTGTACAATACTATTAATGTCAGGAGGTGAAGTTAATAACTTGAATTCACAATAAAGAATCGGTTTGTTCTCTTAAAATAAGGTTCACCTTTTACTCTCTTTAGGAGTTAGTGCAAGCTAATGCTAGCTATGCTTAGCACTGACCCTCTGATTCACTCCAAGAGTTGACCTCAATATAGGCAGGCAATATTTTATACAACATTTTATATTCAGTTTAAAGTTTGCTACCAAAATTACACTTTCAAACAAAGATCGTTTGCACATACAACAATAAACCGCGGTTCACTTCCAATGTGAGGGAATTGCATCAGACCGAGGAAGAGGAGATCACGGCAGCTAGGACAAGCTAGAGTGAGAAGCTAAAGAACAGCTTCTCAGTAGATGACCCCAATGCCAGACTGGGAAGAATTTAAAAATGTCACCAACGGCAGGAACCTATCTCCAATCTCAAATCCTGTGTTGTGTACAAAGTTGGCCAATAAGGCTGATAATAATAAAACAAGTTACTGGACCTTGTGTTGTTGCTCTGATTGGAGCACCTTATTTTTTTCATTGTATTTTGTACTTAAGGTTGCACTTATTCCTAACATGTTGATTTTTCTGCTCTGTTCTATTCTTGGTTTTATGCTCTTTTCTATAGACAGACAGAATAACTCTAACAACATCATTTCCTTAGAGATTATAAGAGATTCTCATGATATTTTTACAGATCATTAATGACAAAATTAAAACTTGTTAAAACAAATTAGATTTGCTTATCCTGCTTATTAATGTTAAACCAAATCTTGAAAATCAAACCCAGTATTCTGGGTTCATCTCAGAATACCCAACCCAGTTGTGTTAAATCAAACCTGGGATGGATCACTCCATATTTAACCCTGGACTTAGTTGGCGAAATAGATTTGGATAGATAGAGATTTGGGGAGCTTCAACACAGCTGTTTTTAGAATTTAAAGGGAACGTCACGGGGACCATTTTGTGATTCTGCCATAAAACGTCAACTTTACATTGAAATTATCTTGCAAAAGTGTGGAGAAAGAACGTGCAATGCCGATGACAATTTTAATATTCCTGCCAGGGAAGCTTGTTAGAGCACTTAAAAGGGCTTTTAAAAAAAGCAGGTTACAAAATATATTGAGTCACATTTTCCTAATACCAATACAGATTATTGGATTTATGGCGTAGCTCTAAGAGGGCTCTGTCCTGATCATTTACCCAGATCAGTTTATCTGCCAATCAATCAATCAATCAATCAATCAATCAATCAATCAATCAATCAATCAATCAATCAATCAATCAATCAATCAATCAATCAATCAATCAATCAATCAATCAATCCACAAATGACACCTTTCCTTGGGATGCCGGTCTGCAAAACTTCCCTGCTCTCTGACTTTGCACTGCGTTCCTCCGGCAGCATGTTGCGACATCCTCGCACAGCCCGTTGGCTTTCCGCGCTGAAACAATCCTCTGCTTAGTAGTCAGGACCAACACTGCCCGAACCCAACATGGCAAAGGCGTAAATTAGTGCTCTCCTGGTCAGGGCTGAATAGTCGAGCCCTCCTGCTCTGTTCTAACTGCTCGTTTATACCGGCGCAGGGGGGCTTTCTGTTGTGATGCCCGGCTTTCAAGCGTCCCTAGCGCTATCACCAGGAGGGATCTAAGTCTTGACATTATCTCCATAAACGCGTAATTAACTTGTCTCCATAATGATCAGGTGCATGCTGTTTTATTCACCTTTGCCAAATGGCACACGGTGTTCACCCAATGAAACTTTCTGTGCTCTGCTCCACTGAATGGAATGCGATCTCAAATAAAAGAGTTTACCTCAAACTATCCAAGACCCGGAGAGGAAGAAGCGGAGAATTGAAGGTCAGTATGTGCACAAAGACTCCATGCGGCCGCCTGGACGCTGCTGTCTTCCGATCCTCGGCTTTGCGCACGCCTTGTGTACGGCACCGGCTCCGCACAGCTGTCTTAATGCTTGGTGGTGGCTAATAGTTAAACCACCCCTCCCTCCCTCGTGGCTGAAGTTGCCTCCCCGTCACATTGCGCCCGTCCAGTCAGTGTCCCAGCGCCGCCTGCCCGGCTGCACGGATGCGCCTCTGTAATCCATCAGGAAGGGGGTGCCAAGAGGCCATAACACGGGCCTCCGCAGTGTGTGGTGCATATCGGATGTGCTTTGGTCTCGTCTCAGCTGCGCACATCATGCTGCGATGTCCCAACGCCAGTGGAAACTCCAGCGTGCCAGCCTCCTCCGCAAGCCTAGTAATTTACAACCAGCCGCTTAAGCCGAAGTTTTAATTTAACAACAGGCCCACATTCACAAAATGAATTGGCGCTCACGCAGATCGGAACATGTTGGTCACTAATCCACTAATCCACAGACACCGGAGGTTAATAAATCTTGGCTGCGCAAAAGTATCAAGAATGTTTGACCTGAAAATGACCTAAATATAGATTTTTTTTTATCTTTGTGAAAATCAGTTTATCACATTTTTATGGGTGTTAAGAAGTACACATACACCATGTTCAACTGACAAAACAAACAACAAAACCATAAAAAATATATTTTGAGACAGTATTTTTAATAATTTAATCCCACCTATTTATTCAATTCAATTCAATTCAATTTTATTTATATAGCGCCAAATCATGAAACATGTCATCTCAAGGCACTTTACAAAGTCAAGTTCAATCATATTATACAGATTGGGTCAGATTATACAGATTGGTCAAAAATGTCCTATATAAGGAAACCAGTTGATTGCATCAAAGTCCCGACAAGCAGCATTCACTCCTGGGGAAGCGTAGAGCCACAGGAAGAGTCATCTGCATTTTACATGGCTTTGCTGCAATCCCTCATACTGAGCAAGCATGAAGCGACAGTGGGAAGAAAAACCACCCATTAACGGGAAGGAAAAACCTCCGGCAGAACCGGGCTCAGTATGAACGGTCATCTGCCTCGACCGACTGGGGTTACAGAAGACAGAACAGAGACACAACAAGAGAAACAAAAAAGCACAGAAGCACACATTGATCTAGTAATCTGTTCTACATTAGATGGAAGTAGCGGGTGAGCCGTCTTCTCTGGATGATGTCACAGTTAACAGAACACCAGACCAGGTGTACCTACTATGAAGAAAAAGAGAGAGAGCAAAAGTTAAAAGCTGAAATGACGACAGTCATTTCAATGTAATACAATGCAAAACTGGAGAACAGTAAACTGAAGAACAGTAGAAATCAGTAGAGTGAGAAAATTAGACCCTGATGTCCTCCAGCAGCCTAGGCCTATCACAGCACAACTATAGAGATAGCTCAGGGTATGAGCCACTCTAACTATAAGCTTTGTCAAAAAGGAAAGTTTTAACATTAGTCTTAAAAATAGATAGGGTGTCTGCCTCACGGACCAAAACTGAGAGTTGGTTCCACAGGAGAGGAGCCTGATAGCTAAAGGATCTGCCTCCCATTCTACTTTTAGAGACTCTAGGAACCACCAGCAGACCTGCAGTCTGAGAGCGAAGTGCTCTGTTAGGAACATACGGGGTAATCAGAGCTCTGATATATGATGGAGCTTGATTATTAAGGGCTTTATACGTTAGAAGGAGAATTTTAAATTCTATTCTTGATTTAACAGGAAGCCAATGAAGGGAAGCTAAAATTGGAGACATATGATCCCTGATTTAAAAATGTGACAACTCATACAGATTAATTACATTTGAGTCCCGAAAAATTGACAAATTCCTGTCAACAGGAGAGCTCTCCATTGGCTAATGGATGATATTCCAACCATTCCATCCATCCATTCATCTATCCATCCATCCAGTCTTCCCCTAATGGGACCTCCCAGTAAAACATGAGGAGCGGTATGCAGGATATCCTAGTCGGATGCCTGAACCACCTCAAGGCTCTGCCTATCGTTTGGCTAGCGTGGAGGAAGCTGATTTCAACAACTGGTGTTTCGGATCTTGTTCCTTTCAGTCCCCATTCATATCTCATGACCATATGTGACGGTTGGAATGTAGACAGGCTGGTTAATCAAGAATTTTGCTTTATGGTTTTTCACAGCAACAGACGTGACAAGTCTGTCCATAAATATAGTCCATCCTATCACTCATAAACAAGACATCAATATACGAGATTTCTTATTTTGAGGCAAAGATTATCCCTCACCTTATGGTATAGAAACATGGCCTCAAACTTAGAAGATCATGGCCTCAAACTTAGAAGATCTGACTAACTGGCAAGCGGGACCGAGCCAGGTTCTTCCTGACTGCAAACTGCTCCATTGCAATTTAACACCAACAAATGTATTTAATATTTACTCAATTAACCCTTTGTCTGTCAGGTATTGTCCTGTGAATATCACTCCAATTTGGCTTTGATATTAGGACAATAGAGGGACTCAAGCTCAAGCATTCTCCATCCATCCATCCATCCATCCATCCTCCAACACACTTATCCCTATTGGGGTCGCGAGGGGTGCTGGTGCCTATCTCCAGCTGTCAATGAGCGAGAAGCGGGGTACACCCTGGACAGGTTGCCAGTCCTCAAGCAGTCTCTTAACAGCAAAGTCTGCACATATATGGAATGGATAAGTGATAACTTCACATCAAATCTAAGAATTTATTCACTGAAATAATTAAACTTAAATCATACACATTTCAGTCAACGACTCTTCTTTACTAGGCTAGTAAAACTTAACCAAAACCATTAAGCAAAATAAAGTGAAAGAAACTAAGGAACTATGTACAAAATCAAAATCGTTCTCATTTGTCACCTGGGATGGAAGTAACATTCCCTATTAACATTCCATCCTCCCCATCAACAATGTCTGTCATGTTTTTCTCCTTTCACACCTAGAGGTACTTTATTGCAGAATGTAGTCTGTGTTTACTTCCTGGTTTCTGAGCCAATCCCATGAGAGTTCCCAGGGATGCGAAAACAGAGTTCAGCATTTGGTATTTTATCTTGGCAAAAGAGCTGCAGCCTGGAAACATGGAAGCCAATAAGAGAAGCAGACCAGACAGCTTAAGAACACTTATTTTTTTATTAATGTAGCTATTTCTACAGAAACAGATTTTAATTGTAACTCAAGAGGGTGGAGGAAAGCTTTAAAAAAGATGGACGGGCAGAAGTTATGTAGGAAGTGTCATGTTTTGTAGACTGAACCCGAACACAACCACAGCAGAGTATAGTTTAACAGTTTATTGAAGTTTGTGGATAGTGGAGGAAGGAATCAAGAGTCTGTGCTGAGCTGAAGCAGGAGGATGGTGAAGGCAGGAACTGGCAAGCGGGACCGAGCCAGGGCATGGAGGCAGCAGAACCAGAAGCACAGCAGAATGGAGACATGGAACCACGCTGGACCAGCAGCACAACAGAATAGAGACTTGGAACCAGGAGCGCGACAGAAGGAGACTTGGAACCAGGCTTGACTTACAGGACGACAGAATGGAGACTTGAAACCAGAACTACAGCAGGCTGGCGGAGAATGGAGGAACTTCGGGCTGGACGAGACTGGATGAGGTGAGCAGCAGAAACAGAGGTAAGCAGGAAAACAGAACCAACAGAACGAACCGATATGGGAGGACTGAATGCAGGGAGCTTAAATAGGGAGGCTGACAGGTGTGCTGAGTGCTGACTGATTAGGGACTGACAGGTGTAGATGATTACTGAACTGAAGACTGGAGCTGTATGGAAGGTGGAAAGTGTCTAGAGACTGTGCATGGTGCAGCAGACAGGCTGCATCATGACAGGAAGCACCTCCAGCTAACTATGTGGCTAACCGTGAGGCAATAGGGCTTTTCTCAAATAACGTCAAAGTGCAAAATTTAGAACAGCACAGTGCGCATGGGACATGGACATTTTAGAGTTGGACAAGCATGGAAAAACAAATGGTTTACTTTTGTGAGTCAAATAGTGAACAGATCTGTCTTGAACACGCCTCAACAGACATGTTATAGCAACAGCAAAACACTGCTGCGTTGGTATCTGCCAGAGTGACATGCAATGTGATGATTGTGACCATATGAAGGTTTTTTTCATTGATTTCCCAAAACCCCAAAGGATTGCCGAGAAATGCCAGTGTTGGATACAAGTTTGTAACCAAGAGGACTTTACTATGGAATCTGACCAGAGACACCTACACTGTATGTGATCTCTACATTTTCTCCGTCGTAAGGAGCCAACACTTGAATGTCCAGACCTAATACCAGCAACTGCAACATCTGTGCAAGTAGGCTACTTTTATTGAGCTTGACCCAAGGAAAACATCATGTAACGTTCCTGGCACTGGAGCTGATCTAATTACTATTCAGCACACCTGTTCAGTCTCCACCCTGCCTGCAATCAACCCTTAATGATTTCACCTGGTCTCACCTCCATATAAACTCTGTTCTGATCAGCCTCCAGTGCCAGAACGTCTCAAGCTATTCAGTAAGAGCCTTTCAGCATTTCTGTCTGCATGCCTGTTTTGTTGCCCGACCTGCTCTCTTTGTTCTCCGTTTTTGAGCCTGCCTGACCCCTATCTGATTCTGTCTGCCTGCCTGAAACCTGCCTACGTGGGTTCTGAATTCTGAACCTGCCGGATTGTGTGTTTTGGAGCCTGAGGAACTCTCTGAGGTTGTTGGGGTCCAGCCAGTTACCCTGACCCGGATTGTCCTATGGCTCATTCTACCCTATCAGTACTGCTGCTGGAGCTCTACCTACCCACCTTAGCCCTTCAGTCTGTCAGCTTATCTCTGCTCATCCTGTCTGGCTAACCCATGGATTCAGTTCTGCCTTTTGTCCATTTACCCCTCTGTGAATAAACCCTGTTTACATTGATTCTGTGTCTGGCTGAATATCGGGTTCTATCTAAGCATTTATTACACATCATCATACAATCCATGAGGGGTATTCATGTGAGCTTTGGTGTTGCATAGTCCACTTATTGTAAGCAACTTTGGGCTTGGTTTTCCCTAAAGTTTCATGAGTTGACGTTTGCTGTTTATTTATTTTTTTGGCTTGTTTTGAACGTGAAATCGCGTTTTTGGGCTTGGCTTTTTTTCTGACAGGACCCCTCTTCCTGTTTATCATTCCATGCAACCAGAGCTATCAGCTGGGCTAATATCAACCCCCATCCTCCCTGACAACTATTTTGCAAGCAGGAACATCCCAGTAAATAGCAACTAAATACACATATTTGTAATTATGAGGGATAACGCGTCAGTTTTAACGCGTTATTAACGCGTTAACTTTGTTAGACCATAACGGCAGTTTTTTTTTTTTTATGCGCGTTAATGGCGTTAATGCTTTGTATCCCCGCAGCGTTCTCCACACCGTCTTTTTTTTCTCTTTATCCTCGAGCTTTTCCTAGTTCCCAGAATGCTAAGGACTAGCAAAACAGACCCGCGCTCACTGTTGCCAAGTCTGCTATTTCATGCAACTTTGGGCTTCGTTTTTCTAAAGATGCTTATAAATTTCATGATTTGTGGGTTGCAGTTTTTTTGGGCTTGTTTGTGAGAGTGAAGTTGTTTATTTGGGCTCTAAAATAAGTAACGCTGCTGCACTACAGACACAATGAGTATAACCAGCTGAAATGTCCCTCCGCCTCATTATGCGCTGCAGCGCATCCTCCTCTAGACTGACATAGGAGCCGAGGGAGTAAAGGCAGGAAGAGCAACTCTACCCGTATTTGCTGCAGTTCATGGTTGCAATAACTGATGATAACTGCTGAAAGTAGATTTGGCGGTGCAGATCACCATTTTGAGCAGACATTGGTTCTGAAGATTATTTTTTTACACGCTGATAACATTGCAGAAACCCAACCTATAAACCATACTTTAATGCTCATTCATTCGTTGTCTTTTTTTGTCTCTAAAATGTAAAATTAGTATTACTTTATATGTAGATGCTTAATACCATGTCTATCTTTGTTTAAGAGGCTAAAAAATATTTCAGTATGAAATGTTCATTTATTTGCACATTTGTTTACACATTGTGTAAACAGCAGGGCATTATTAGTGATTTAGCCCATTATAGGCCAGAGTTTAACATTTTATGGCACCAGGATGTTTTCATTCCAATTCTGAAAAGCGCTTGAAAATAAAAAATGAAAATATTTTTTTACAAGCATGTTTTTTTACTAGTGTCTTTTATTGTAAACTTGCATCTTAAAATGCCCAAATAGGCTTTTACCCTTTCAGAAATAAAAAGATAAAATATGCAATTAATTTGCGATTAATCTCGAGTTAACTACTGGAATTATGCAATTAATCACGATTAAAATTTTTATTCGTTTGACAGCACTAGTACATGTTAGAAGCGGCCTCTGTATTACAGTGTGGTGGTTTGCATGTTGTACTTCTTTTCATAGAGCAAGTTGCTTGTTTATCTCACAAAACTGGTGATCTTGTTTGTGTGAGTCTGTGGAGGGGTATGTGCGTGAAGGTGAGATAAGATCTCAGTGTCTGATTACAGACTTGCACAAATGACTTTGCAACTTTAGAAAATAAGCAGTTTTTAAGTCTACTATTTGCAACTAGTCTCATAATAATTGAAAGCATAGGCCTGTAATAATGTATAATTTTTTTCTATTAGCTGTAATTCTACACAAATTCAGTGGGTTTCTTCCTCATGTTTGATCCATTGTGTGAGAGGAGAGAACAGCCTCTCCAACCTTTCTACTAATATTGCTTTCTTTCGGCTTATTTTGAGGCTTCTACATTTCAACCGTTTAAGCTATTTTACTCTGTGTTTCTTGACTGAAACAAGCTCCTGGGAAGTTGTCATTTCCAAAATGATTGGTACTGCAGTTGTTGCAATTCTAGTTTGTGCTCTGGTTCTCCAAATATCCGGGAAACTTGACTGGCTCTGGGAAAATGTGACGTTATTTGCGAAACGCCCCATAAACTTGATATCTTTCTCTTAAGCGCCACAAAACACCATTAATTAACATTAATGATGCTTACTAATGATATATAAATGCTCAAGGTATTGTTGGACAATTGAAGAACAAACAAATACAAACATTATGTTTTAACAAACTGTTTAACTTGGCTCGTAGCAAGCTGTTAGCATAGCAGCCAGTGGACCTCCTGGAACTTGTTTAAATGGAGTCATATTTCAGTGTAATGAGCAGATCAGAAAACACAAACATTAACATCCCATAATTGTTTTAAAAATGTCATGGAAAGAAAGTTTGTCATAGCCTTAAAACACAACCCAAACACATGATCAGGTTCAAAAGAGCACTAGCAGAGCCCCATTTCACAAAGCCGGGTTAGTGGAAATCCAGGGTAAGTTCCTGCATGCCCTGACTCTTCCATTCCAGAAAGCTTAGAAGCATTTACCCTCAGTCACATTATAACAACAAATTACTTGGTGAAACAACCATTCTCGGTAGCAGAGTTAAAAGAGTGGGGATGAACTACTCAGAGTATCTACTTTCTATTTAGCATAGGGTTTCCATGCTTTCTGAAACTGGACCCAGGTAGCTTAGCTTCAGTTTTTGACCTCAGTTTAACCTTAAAAACACAGTGAATACACATCAGAAGTAAATAATACCCAAATGTTCCATCCAAATAAACTTTTCCTGTTTTCTCCGCCAAACCTCATCCTTTATTGTTTCCTGCTGTGGTGCCTGGGTGGTTGACATCCAGTGGCAATGAGTTGTTTTAGTGGGAGTAAGCGAGAGCTCTGGCTTGGGTCATGAAAGCTGCGAAAGGCTTTCTTTAGGAGATCCAGGTGCTCTGGGAAAGCTCTGCAGTGTCTCTCAGCACTGTCCTCAAATTGGTAAGGTGGCTAGCTACATGACAGAGCAGTAGTGCTCGCTAGGTGCTTCTGGGGAAGCACTGCACAGTATACAGTATATAACCATTTAGGCTACTGACAATATCATGCAATACACACTTTCTTGCCTCTATTTTATATATTCTTTGTAAATTTCTCCACTTTTTATTCATGATTATTCAATATTTTGTCTAATATTTATTTATCCTCAATAAAATTATGTTACTAGAGCCCCCCCTTTAACCTGTTGGGTAGTTGAAATTAATTAATTTCCCTCTATGGGGATGATAGAATTTATCTAATCTACATATTAATATTGTATGATTGTTATAGAAGTTTATGTGCTCTATTCCTCCATTGTTTAGGTGGTGGATCAGCCAATCGGCTCTTTCCGTTTCCACCATCTTCCCTGCTTCTTAGGCTTGCTAAAAGTCCTCCTCACCACTGCTAACATTTTTTTCCACTTTAGGAGCTCTCTTAAGGCCTTAAGGAGGAAATACACTGGGCATTTAATGTAAGCATAGCATAGCAGCTTACGGGCATGTTTTTAAAAGCATAAATTTATACCAGCCTCTGCAAAGTACAGTCCACAGCTGTGTGTTCCTGCTCCGAAAAGAACTATTGTCACGTAAAAAGAGCATCTAGTAGAAGGTGCACCTCAACCTTCCTTCCTCTAGTTGACGAACAGGCAGAGAGCTCAGCAAAAATGAGTGAATCCCATAAATCAGCAGCGTCAACAAGGTAACTTCTACCACCTTGCGACTGAACTGAGACTTGACGTCTGGGATACTTTCGGAAGTGAAGTTTGACACAGGATGTTGTTTTCCCATTTATTCCCCGCCAAACAGGAGCGTAAACGTATCTGAAATTGGAACTTCAATGTAATTTAGGCGTTGCGTAGCGTAAATACGCGGATACAACGCGCATATTATGCTTCTAGTGTAAATTGACTGATTAAAATGAAAAGCTAACCAAAGTCTAGGACACGCATATGCTGCTTTGCGCATCGCAATCTTTCCGGTGTGTTTCTTCCATAAGATGCTTTGTGAATAACATTTATTTTACCAAAGGAGAATTCTAAGAAAAATCTTAGAATTCAGGAAATTCAATTTTTCCTAAAACAACGTCATTAAGAGCTACTTTTAGGCAGGGAAATGTGAAAAAAATCCGATCTTTTTGCCCATATGCCACCCATACCTGTCTTTTTCATGGCAGTGTGAACAACTCAATTGTGATCTTTTCACCCCCCCAAAAAATCTGATTTCAGCAAAAAATCTCAATTGAGCATCAAGACCTGCAGTGTGAACGTTTCCTTACGATTCTTTGTGAATCCGGGCACACTTTCAGGTGTGAGAATCTGTCTGGACAACCTATAGCCATGGACTCAAAAAATCCTGACCAAATAGTAATGTGATGAAAACTACAGTTTAAAAACAAACACACAAACAACAACAACTAATGATTGCTTTGTGAAGTTTGTCATTGCTTTGTGAAGACTTGCAGAGAACATAGCAAACATCTCTAAAAACATGCTCTGTTCAGCTTAAATTTAACTTTGTAGACTAGCATATTAACCTGCAGGACATCATCCTGACTGTGTTGATGAGAAGATAAATGGACCATGATACAGAGAAATCCTGGAAAAAAGGCAGCAAATGAATTGAGACTGGGATGGAGGTTCACAACTAAAGCTGTAATCGCAGCAAAATGTTGATTTATAAAGTACTGAACCAGATATGATTTTTCTTAAATTTACAGTTATTAACTATTGTTGGTATGTCTGATTACATCTTAAGAAATCAGAATCAAAATGAGCTTCATTTCCAAGTAATATTTTACACATACAATGAATTTACTTTGGCGATAAGGTGCTACACATAGACAAACATCCAAATATTAGAAAGGACATTTAAGTGTGTATAAAGTGATAAAATATCAGAAAGTTCAGCTTTGAAAGGCTCTGTAGAGCTAAAAGGTGTTTCATCACCCTTTCACTTCACTCTCACTGAATTTCATTGCATAGTGTTGTGTGTCTTTTGTTGTTACTTGGAGATAATCTCAGGGGACCAGTTCCGTCTAGTTTTCTTGTTGCTACACAGATGCCTCTTACTCAGCTCCAGCTTCACCCAGCAGGCAGAGAGTGCAAATCCAGCCGTGCTGACACCAAGTAAACGGTGGGGGTCCACTTCTGATGCTGGGTGTGTTTCTATGAGTTTACCCTGAATGGGAGGGAAACAGGAAGTTGTAACTGCCTTACTCTGTGTGCTTTAGCTACTAGCACAGAAAATAGACCTTTTTTATTTTGCATACTCTTCCTACTTAATTATAGAAAACTGTATTCGACACCAAGTTGATTTTAAAAGGTCCTGGAAACAGCATCCAGATTGAACTAAACATTCATGTATTTTTAAGACTAACAAATGTTTTGCTGAAATTAAGATTTCTAACAATTAAAGTGAATGAAATAAAAAAAAAGAAGGTTTCTAAGATTTAAGTTGAGCATACTGAAGGTAATGTGTGAACTGGTGCTATGCGATAAATCATCACTCTACACTTGCAGTCTTGTTATTAATCTATCTTCTGTGACCCACTTGTCCACACGAGTGAATATTTACTGTAGGTCTGATTTCCAGTGTAAGACGGAGAGGTCTGACTGTGAATTAGCCACCATTTATTTTCAGATGAAGATTTTGACAGGCAGTGAGTAGTTGCAGGAAACGGCTTATATCAGGTAACTGCAAAATAATCTAACCACATTTCCTTTATCTATGAAAATGTCCTTAAATCATTGGCTATTATATGGGGAATGAAACATCCCTGTGATCTTTTCCATTTCATTAACGGCAGTAAGAAATGCCCAGTGGCAGACAGCTCAGTTGTGTTCCTGAATAAGTTGGGTAAAAACAGGTGTCAGGATCCCCAGGGGAGTGATTACTTATGATAGCTCCCTGGGGACCCTGCAGTCTGGTTATTTTGTTATGTTTATCCCTGATCCTCGAGTTTGTTTCCTGTTCGTTTTCTGTTCAGCATTCATGTTAGATATAGATGTGTTGGTATTTGGTAAATTTTGGTCCTGAGTTATTATTTCAGTAGTTCTGTTAGATTTGCTCAGTTTTGTTATATTTTCCCATGTCATGCCATTATCCTCTTCCCTGCTACATTTAGCTTTTCCGCTCTGCTCCTGCTAGTTCTCTGCCCTCCTTAGATCTTTTTATTATTATTCTGTTATGGCAGATTGCAACCTTGATTTCCAGGTGCATACCACCACCTGCCATATCAGAGTCTGATTGCTTACACAATTTCTTTTGCACTGTGGAGAAACTCCGCCTGCACAGATGAATATTTGCCCACCTCAGCATTTTATCATAATTAGTTAACAAGTTGGTGGTACTACACCCAGACTGTGCAAAGAGCCTAGCACTATTATCCCCGGATTGTCATTGAAGCACAAAGATTGTGAAGTAAATAAAATAAACATGATAGTGAGATTACCTGGTCCAGATGCAGCTGAATCTGGCAGAACAGAATGATGTTATTTTGCACTTACAAGCCTGGGAAAGCGAAGAAATTTATCTTGCCGCTTGCAAATCCACGTCCACGTGTTTTGTATTGATTATTCTGATAGACAGATGTGCCAGGCTAAGTTTTTAGTCTTTCCAACTCAGTTTTTCCTTTTATAAAAGAAAAAAATCATTGACCCTGTACAGATTTTTGACCAATCTGTATAATCTGACCCAATCTGTATAATATGATTGAACTTGACTTTGTAAAGTGCCTTGAGATGACATGTTTCATGATTTGGCGCTATATAAATAAAATTGAATTGAATTGAATTGAATTGAATTGTGTTGTAACTATGCTGCCATTTTGCTCAGATGCCTTTCCGGGTTACACATAGACAATATAAGTAAAACACATGGATTCACACAGTGACATCCTTCTCAAAATGAAACACAAAGTACAGTCTATATGAACAGTTGGAATTTAAGGTTCATGCTTTTTTCTAAAACCACCTTTAGAAAGTTTAATGTCAGACAGGGAGGAGTTGCCTCGCATTTTTGTAAAGAGTCCTGCCTGCGCTGACTCATACAGTGTTAATGTCAAACAGCTACAAATGCTGCACTACGGATGCGGATGCGGCCAGATTTAGTAAAAATTTACCATGCACTTTGGGTAACACTTCTCTACCGCAGTGATTTCCTCGGTGAGGCTTTTTTGCTGCCATCAAAATTCTAATTTTGCACAATAAACCACACAAACTCCTAACTTTGACATAGAGTCTAAAAATGGCTGATTGCATTCAGGAAGTAGTGGCTGAGTGAGACCTTTATCCCTGGCTGTGCTTTTTCCACATTAACACATTAAAGGTAATTGCTCTAGCACAGCAGCAGAGGGGTTGCTTAGTCGCCTGAAATAGTTAGACCTTTTTAACCATTCAGGTAAGATTACCATTTTGATTGTACCAGAAGAACGTAGATGGAATTATTTATTTCAAGCAGCTGACATCCATGCTTTCTCACTCCTGGGGCCAACTTTGAATCATCCATTATCATAAAATGTCTAAACTCAGAAAGTAAAATAAAAAGAATGCATGTATTCTCCTCACAGAAAAGCCCTCTTCCCAGTCCCGTTTCTTGCTGTGTCCCTTTCACGCAGCGACATCTGGTAGCTGTAGTTAAAAATTTAATCTAAATTCAATTCAATTCAATTCAATTCAATTTTATTTATATAGCGCCAATTCATGAAACATGTCATCTCAAGGCACTTTACAAAGTCAAGTTCAATCATATTATACAGATTGGGTCAGATTATACAGATTGGTCAAAAATGTTCCTATATAAGGAAACCAGTTGATTGCATCAAAGTCCCGACAAGCAACATTCACTCCTGGAGAAGCGTAGAGCCACAGGGAGAGTCGTCTGCGTTGTACATGGCTTTGCTGCAATCCCTCAGAGGATAGAGGAAGAGGATAATGGAATTGATGCTCATTTGTAGCTATCATCCAACATGGCTACATCACAGTGAGCAACTTTAAAGCACTTTATACATTTCTCCCAGAAGCTCATATTTGATCTGATTTCAAGGTGTTTAAACCTGTTGCGTAATTTGTGGAGGCATGTCTCTGCACAATCAATTTAGCATCACTATTATGTCAAGTGTGTCCTGGTCTGTAAAATGCTTCTAGAACAATATCTTGTACTACTTATTATCAAAAGGCAGACTCTGAGTGTGTATTTGGGGGTTTCTTATTCGCCTTCAGCACCAGACACTCGTTTGGTCACTGGACACTGTTTTGACGTGCCACTGCCAAGACACAGACTTGCTTTTATCATATCCAGTAAATCCAAAAGTGTTCATACCCCTCAAAGCTTTTTAAATCTTTTTCTCATTACAAACACAAATGTCAACAATTTTTATTTGGGTTTTGTGTCTTAGACAAATGCAAAGTAGCCCATATTTGTGAAGAAGAAGTTAAATGATATTTCTGTTGAGATCCACATCTCGATTTGGAGGCTCTTTTGATAGGACAGCAGTAATTAATAATAATACTAATACTAATTGCCCAGTTCGTTACTGAACAAGTACATACATACACCTTACATGAAGTGCTTGGAACATGCTCATGGCACTTTTTACAACACACTGCACTTTTAAGTTATTGGCTAATTTGCACAACCAAAATTAGTCGTCTGCATTGTCAATGGCTTTGCAGCAATCCCTCATACTGAGCATGCATGAATTGCACACAATTGTTTTAAAAGACATTTATTTAACATTTTGGGTTTCCCATGCAGGTCCGGTAGCAGTACATCCCCAGGGCTCTGGCCTGCAGAAACAACAATTGTAAATGTGCAATCATTTGTGCAATATGTTATTTTAGTAATACCTTAATACCTAAGTGTTTGTGTGTAGTATATGTAAGTTTTTTCTTTCGTTCTTTTTTTGGGGCTTTTTCAGACATGCGGCAAAGGACCGCAGGTCGGATTCGAACCCGGGTCGACCGAGTCAAGGACTAAGGCCTCTGTATATGGATCGAGCTACCCGCTGCGCCACGGGCATATATGTATGTTTTAAAAGGTTTTAGCGTTGTGTGATGTGTTGTTTTTACTTACCTTCTTCTCTTGTCTAGATGTCTGGCCAAAAGAATTCCCACAGACACCTATTTGAAACTTCCGGGCCGGACCAAGAGTGAAGAAGGGACGGGGGGAATAGTTTATGGTTTTAGATTGTTTGGGGAATTACTTATAGTAATGGTGTTTGGTTTTAGGATTTTTCTATATAATTTGTGGATTATTTTTCACATGGTTTATTGGTGGGTTTTAATTGAGGAGTTTTATATTGGTTTTAATAGAGCTAATGACATTGTAGTTCGGCTTCAGTTGGCCTAGTGCAGCCTGAATCTGAGAGGTGGAGAAGCTCTCAGGCTGTGGATGTAGGGACACTGTGATCAGTGTGGCTATGTCTAAGTAGGTGCTAAGCTGGTGAGGCTGAAGCATGGAGCACATTGTGCTGAAGGTGCTGCAACTGGGCCATGATTGGCATATGGCTCTGGGCTGAAAGACCTGAGGTTGGGCCTGCCACTCCCTTAGCATTTAGCTTGACACCATAAGCATAAACCACGTAGAAGATGAAACGCCCTCACCAGACTTGAGCTGTAAATTAATATTAAAGTCCCATGAGTCATGTTCATAGACATGACTCATGACACCAGACCAGACACCAATTTCTCAGGCTCCGCCTTATCAGCCATGTTGTGAGGATCAGCTGGGAAAGAATAAACTTCAAAATTCAATCAGCAGCTTCCTGCAGTTTCTTTAACAACTTCATGTTTTTTTTAAACTCATTATCCTTCAGATAATCTGTGTAGAGGACAGTAATGCAGAGGAATTGAAGGGTCCTCGACCTCAGCTGGGCAAGGCATTATTTCAGCTTTATGCTGACAGCAGCGCCTAAAGAAGTAAACAAATTTACCCAGAGGCCGCATAGCTGGTTTCATAGTTCAGATCATTTCAGCATTAGATCTAATCTGACTTTAATCACACGTAAGCCTAGCAGACAGTTACTTGTACCCAGGATTTTGCTCACATTTTTGTAGGATTGGCAATAATAATAAAAAGCTGCCTGTAATTAAATCCAATTCAACATCGGTGCCAGCAAAAGCTTCTGAGCTGTTTGTAAAATACCTTAAATATCAAATAACTACTTCTACCAGTAGAAGTAGAAGAACTTCGAGAAGAAGTAGAATATTAGTTTTTCAGTTTCTCTAGATGATGTCTGTTTTGTTCAATAGGTGAACTATGTGCTGCTTGTAGCCGGTAATCCTTCACCCACCCTCACATCCATCCTTCCACATCTGCACACATGGAGGTACAAAACAGTTAATGGGTACGGCTCTTAGCTTTTCCTTCCGATTACAGCAAGTCTTGTTACTTATGGATAACAAACTTTGGGAATCATCAATCAGCTCCTCCCATGTTTGACATTCATATTTTTCAATCGTTATGTAACTTTGGCTCTGTGTTTTACCTCACTGCGGGAGGTTTAGCTCATCCATTACAACAGTTAGTGTTCACAGCTCAGAACACACATTTTCCATTCATGTTAACTGTGTACTGTCAGATTATTAATTTGGAACATTAAAATCTTCTAATTAAATATTTCAGTATATTCAATACTTCAACTCCTGGCTTGTTGGACCTTGCTAAATTTAAGCCTGTTTGAGATGTGTTTTGATCAGGCACTATTTAAAAAAAAAAAAAAACATCTGTGCATTTGTGCTGATGTACATCGATTAAAAGTTTTTATTCCAATCTAGGGAAAAAAAGAGTTTCAAATGTAAATTTATTTTTAGTGTTTTTAAAGATTAATATTTTTGATAAATGATCTATCTTCATTTTACAACAATTAACTGTCAGGTTCTGGCCCGACTCTCTGCTGGGTTCCCTCACATTCCTGCTGCACCCTGCAATCCAGATCATTTAGTGCACCTGTGAGCTGCATAGCAATAAGAGTAACTGTCTTCTTTACTTAGCAGTGCGACCATTTTAGTGTTGATACCTTATGAAGTAGTGTTTTATGTGTCATCCTGGGTGTCCAGCTCTCTGTTGACTTCACCTGGAGTACACACATCTCACACCAGGTGCAGAAATGGTGTGAGAGCACTGTTTGACATCTGCTAAACTGAAGTGCAGTTAAACCCGTATGACCAAATTAACCAAAACATAAATTATAATGTGTGTAGAAAGATGGTTGGTTTCTTCTGCTTCCGTTCACTGCTGCCATGTTTTACACAACACTATACAACTTACTGATATATAGTACTATGTTGACATAATTGTTTGGAAAAAGGGAGAAAAAGGGAGAAACAAATTGTGCCATTATTTGAGCTGTCTTAAATACGTCTTTTGTCACAGTCATTTATCACAGTGGTACATTAAAGCGATAGTTGGCAATCCTGTTCACAAACATTTTTGTTCTACTGGGTGAAATGGCCCTTCCATCCTGACAGTAGTCAATACATTATGTATTCAGAAAAGGACTGTACAAACTCTGACAAATGGGATTGGTCAGATGGTTGCTCTTGCCCACACCCCATCTGTTCCTCGAGTTCCAGGGGATCGCTTTATTAATTGGCTGTCTCACATGCCACATTGTGACGGGCTCACATAACGGCAATGTGCATGAACGTTCCTTGTTGGTTTCCGCTTGCTGGCTGTGAATGCACACTTCTAGTGTTTATGTTCCCAGTTAGCTTCGGTGTTAGCTTTTCATTATAGCTCCGCTGCTCTCACTGTATATTTTGAAAATGGTAGAGAGTCGCAAGTAGCAAAATACGTAGAAGTTTATGAGAGGAGGAATGCCTAAGAAGAAAGAAATAAGACCAGAGTGGATTTAGGAGATTTTTTTTCCCCACACGATCCCCTTGAGGAACGGAAGAGCAGGTAAGACGGTCTTGCGCAGTTACTCAAAAGGGGACTTGAGTGTTTCTTACTTACAATTCCAGAAAAATCGCCAGCTCTACCATTAAAGTTATACCGAAGATGCAACAGAGTTTGTTGTTGTTGTTGTTATTATCACATTTTACCACTTAATTCATCCTGTGTGTCCAATGTTTCCAAGTAACTGCTCTCTGACCACATTTCTCCTTTCTCCTCCTTATCTGTTAAGTTGCCAGAAAAAACAATGCTTTGTAACATAAAATCTAGAGCAGGAAAATGTATTCATCGTTTGCCTTCTGACAGTAGATGATTAACTAATTGACTAATATTTATAAAACGTTTCCTTTTTCCCTTTGAAACTTACACAGTTAACTGCAGGACATATTACATTTGTGAAGGGAGCCATTAGGGAATAATAATAATAATAATAATAATAATAATAATAATAATAATAATAAGTGTGTGCGAGAATGGTTGTTTGTCTTGTTTGTCTCTGTGTTGCCCTGCGATAGACTGGCGACCTGTCCAGGGTGTACCCCGTCTCTCGCCCACTGACAGCTGTGGAGAGACACCAGCACTCCTTGCGACCCTACAAGGGATATATGTGTTAGAAAATGGATGGATGGATAATAATAAAATAATAATAACAACAATAATAATCTACTTATGATGATGGTGACGATGATGATGACGATGATGAAATCAACTGATAATTAATACAATTCTTAAGATTCTTGAATGTTTGTTACTCCATCAATCGGATGGAGTAAAGGGATTGGACGATAATAAGTTGTGGAATGAAAACTCCAACAACCATTTTTTTTTTTTGCTACTTCTCTGTGTGTAGAGGAAGAAAGTTGGAGAGTCTGGGAGAAATTGTTGGGGGCAGCCATTCATCCTGAGCTCAGGGAAGGTTTCCAAATCTGCTCCCTTGACATTCTTCTGGGCTCAAAAGAGCCCTAGGACACAAGTGGCCCAAAACTGGCACAGACCGCCTTGGTGTTGCCAAGGGCAGCCACTCTGCTGAGGCATTACTGAGGCCTACATCAGATTTGCCTTTTTCTCCTTACCTCACTTCCTGGTTTAGAGGAGGAGGCTAAAGGATCATTAGCATCCAGAGGCTGAACATTGATGTGGACATAGATATGCCCACATTAATGTTCAGTCTGGTCAAATTCAATCAAATTATACAGATTGGTCAAAAAGTTTCCTAGCTAAGAAAACTCTGGAGATTTCATAGAGTCTTGACAAGCAGCATTCACCCCTCATAAAAGAGTATAGAACCACAGTGGATAGTCGTCTGCATTGTCGATGGCTTTGCAGCAATCCCTCATACTGAGCATGCATGAAGGGACAGTGGAGAGAAAAACTCCCCTTTGACAAGAAGAAAAACCTCCAACAGAACCAGGCTTAGTGTGAACGTTCATCTGCCTTGACCGACTGGGGGTTAGAGAAGACAGAGCAGAGATACAAAAAGCACAGAAGCAAACATTGATCCAGCAATTTCTATGTTCCACTGGATAATGTCACAGCTAACAGAAGACCAGCCCAAGCGTACCTACTATGAAGAGAAAAAAGATAGAAGTTGAAATAACAACAGACAATGATAATTGGTAAACAGTAGAAAAACTCAGCACAGTGAGAAAAGAGACCCTGATGTCCTCCATTAGCCTAAGCCTATAGCAGCATAACTACAGAGATAGCGCAGGGTAACCTAAGCCACTCTAACTAGAAGCTTTGTCAAAAAGGAAAATTTTAAGCCTAGTCTTAAAAGTAAAACAGGGTGTCTGCCTCATGGACCAAAACTAGGAGTTTGTTCCACATGAGAGGAGCCGGCTAACTAAAAGATCTGCCTCCATTTCTACTTTTAGACATTCTAGGAACCACCAGCAGACCTGCAGTCTGAGAGCATAGTGCTCTGTTAGGAACATACGGGGTAATCAGAGCACTGATATATGATGGAGCTTGATTATCTTGGCCAGGTCTCCCTTGCAAAAGACATTTTTAATCTCAATGGGTATTACCTGGTTAAATAAAGGATACAAAAATATATATTAAGGGCTTTGTATGTGAGAAGGAGAATTTTTAATTATTTTCTTGATTTAACAGGAAGCCAATGAAGGGAAGCTAAAGTAGGAGAAATATGATCCTTCTTGTTGATTTTCATCAGAACCCCTGTATGGAATCACATTTATGTCATAAGTCCTGCAAGCAAAACAAACATATTCGCATGTATGTTAAACTACTTCTGCGCATGTTTTATCAACCGCCGCGCGAGAAACTGCCGCTTCGAGAGGAGAAAATCACTCTCCGCGCGCGCCAGCTCCTCTCACGTGCGCTTTGGATCTCACCGCGCGCATGATTTTCTATCCAGCGGCTGCGCTCGAGGACGGCTGCGCTCAGACTGATTTTCTCCTCGCGCGAAGGAAAATGTGTGTTGACAGGTTGGGCGGAGACAAACCTCTTCTGTAGGCCTCCTCCTGATTGGGCCTTGCAGACACGATCACACATGAAGTAGTGTCAGGAAGCTTTTGACTGACGGCTCGTCATCCATCAGTGTGAATACTTTGTTTTTACTTTATATTACATATGTTCAGGATGATTATTTGCCCTCAACCATTGCGGGACTTCCTGTTTGCAGTAAGGCGTATTGTGTCACTTCCTGTTGTCGCTGTGTGAACTGCAGTGTGTTGCTCCAGGCTCTCTCGCTTTTATCATTAAACCTCTTTGCTGCAACATCTGTTTCCAAAACATAAGCACTTTTAAAACATTTTCTGTGGCTGCACATCACGTTTGGGAACTCCTCGTGTTTCACACTGTTTGCTTTTTAGCGTGGTAAGAGGGCGCTAGCCTAGCTTTAGCCAAGCCTTAGCCTCATAATGGCTTCTCCGTCTCTGACTAAGTCTCCTATCTGCTGTTCTCTGTTTCAGATGTTTAGTTATTCCTCTGCCTCCTTTAGTGATAATGGTACATGTAATAAATGTAGTGTTTTTGTAGCTTTGGAGGCGAGGGTATCAGAATTGGAGACCCGACTCCGTGCTGTTGAAAAACCGGCTGATAGCCGCTCCTTTGCTAGCGCGGAGCCACATAGAGTAACTTCACGTAGTGGTCCTCCAGCAGCAGCACCCGAACAGCCGGGTAACCAGGCCGGCTGGGTGACGGTGCGTAGGAAACATAGCTCTAGTTCCCAGCCCCCAGATCACCACCAACCTGTCTGTACTTGTGTCTGTACTTGTCCTGTTAGATCTCAGTGTTGCATTTGATACAATTGATCACAATATTCTCCTACAAAGACTTGAGCATACTGTAGGGATTAAGGGGAAAGCATTAGGCTGGTTTAAATCCTATCTGTCAGACAGATTCTAATTTGTTCATGTAAATAATAAATCTTCTTCAAACTCTAGGGTCACTTGTGGAGTACCACAGGGTTCAGTCCTTGGACCAATTCTCTTTACTATATATATGCTTCCGATTGGCAAAATTATCAGACAGCATAGGATTAATTTGCACTGTTATGCTGATGACACTCAGTTGTATTTGTCCATAAATCCTGATGAATCCAATCAATTACTTCAACTACAGGCATGTTTTGATGACATTAAAAGCTGGATGACTTTAAATTTCCTGCATTTAAATTCTGACAAGACAGAAGTTGTAATCTTTGGGCCAGAGTCCTCAAAAAATAAACTTCTTAACCAATCACTTAATCTGGGTGGCATTAACCTGGCCTCTGGTAATAAAGTTAAAAATCTTGGTGTTATTTTTGACCAAGACATGTCATTTAAATCCCATATTAAACAGGTTTCCAGAGTTTCCTTTTTTCACCTCCGGAATATTGCCAAAATTAGAAACATTCTGTCCAGGAGCGATGCTGAAAAACTAGTCCATGCATTTGTTACTTCAAGGCTGGACTATTGTAATTCTTTACTATCAGGAAGTCCACAAAATGCAGTTCAAAGTCTTCAGCTGATCCAAAATGCTGCAGCAAGAGTTCTGATAAAAATCAACAAAAGGGATCATATTTCTCAAATTTTAGCTATATATTTTGGCACTATATAAATAAAATTGAATTGAATATACAGAAATATAAAACAGTTAACTAATTAATGGTACATTTGTGATTGCTTGTGATATTTTTTCCTATTAACAGTGCACATTTAAAAAACTCAGAGCTGCATGTTAAATATAAAAAGGGTTCTGACTTTTACACTCACTAGTACTATATATTATAAGCATCACTTTGTTATAGTTTGCAACACTTTGTCTACATGTAGAATTGAACTGGCTGCAGGAATTTGAAACAATGTTTTGATCTGAAGGACCTTTTAATTAGTTCACCTAAATGTAATTTAATATAGCTAAATTGACCAAACTTTATAACTCTATCTTATTCTGTAATGTGGAGTTAAGGACAAGATTATTTTCTCATCATGATGCAAACCAGGTGGAAGCTCCCATAGAGGGTTCAGACACAACGCTAGTCTGCTTTGCTTTTCTGTTTTTCACATGTTGTGCTGTCTTCTGGGTCCTGCTGATTTGCGCAGTAAGATGGACTGAACCAATGTAGTGGAGACTCAAGGGTGGGTCCCAAGACACATATTACAACTAGAATCGTTCAACTTCTGAAGAAGTTGAAGAAGGCGCCCGCCTGGTGGTGGGCGTGACCGTCAAAGGCAAAGCTTCCGAGTTCCTTGGTCGTAGGCTCTCATCGCTTGGGGATTTTAAATCAAACCTGAGTGAAAAGGATTTGTCTTCATCAAAACCTGCCGACCGGGAAAACTTTGCGTCTGCAGAGCTGCAAACTGCGTATTTCGATCTGAGACGCAGCTAATGAGCTAATTGCCGACAGCCGATGGTCAACGTTTCCCATTCATTTGCTACAGTAGTCCTAAACCACTACTGACATAATACACTTTTTGGCCACAAGCGTCATTTTGGGGGCGTTGTTTCCACCTCTTCTCTTAGAGCGGTTTTTAATAGAAAGAAGAAAAGGCAAAAACGGTCCAAACAAAAGGTTGTAACGTTTACATTTGTAACCTCTGCCTTACATAAACACTAGAATTAAATCCTAATAAATATAGACAAATTTTCAGTAACTCAATTCAGTAAGTGAAATACACTATATACAGGAGTTGGACAATGAATTGATTACTGCAACGGTGTTTTCACAGGTCTGCCTAAAAAGTGGATCAGACAGCTGCAGCTGATCCAGAACGCTGCTGCCTGCGTCCTCACTAAGACCAAGAAAGTAGAGCACATCACCCCAGTTCACCTCTGCCTTACATAAACACTAGAATTAAATCTTACAGTTTTTCTCAAATGCTAAAACACAAAAGCCAATCCTCTGAACCAAATGACCAGTTGTCTAAACACATTTACTAAATCTAGCCATCATTTTCCAATATCATAAACACATTTCACATGAAGACACAATTCACAAAACACAATCCTCCATTCACATAAATCTTAACACATTTTTCCTTGCTAAAACACAAGTTGCAAAAGAACTCTGCTCATATTCTCAAATGAAAGCTCATGTGATGCAAAATGCTTGCCACAGTCAGCAATATTTGAACAAAATGAACACACCTGGCGTCATTCATTACACACAACGACTCAAAATTGAAAACACCTGTTGCTAATGCTGTGACCACATGTATAAAAGCAAGTTCAGAGTGCACAGTTTGCTAAAGATTCCAAACAAACACAATGGATGAAGGCAGAGTCAGGGGAAGAGGTAATCGCGTCAGAGGAGGGAGAAGAGCTGGCCATGGTGGAAGAGGAGCAGGCCATGGTGGAAGAGGAGCAGGCCAGGGAGGAAGAGGAGCAGGCCAACAAGGGAGAGAAGGTCCAGAAGGGAGAGCAAGACAACCTCGTACCATCATTACGGACGAGATGCGAGCAACAGTCACTGACCATGTCATTGTCCATTGCATGACAATGGCTGAAGCAGGACTAAGAGTCCGTCCAAACCTGAGTAGGTTCACCGTGGCCACCATTATAAGGGCATTCAGACAACACAACAGGTATTGTACTCTATTGCTTTCTTTGTCACAATACAATTTTACAAGCCTGTGAAAGTAGTCTATTACAGTAGTTTCAAATCAGTTGTTACTGTATTGTAAAACATGTCAATTGACGACACGTTTCTTTCTTTAGAGTTGAAAGAATGCCCCATAGAGGTGGACGGGTTGCCATATTTACAGCGGCACAAGAAACACCCATTGTGGATATGGTTCGTGAGAACAACCTCATCAGACTCCGGGAGATCAGACACAAAGTCATTGACGATAATGTGAACTTTGAGGACATTGATGATGTCAGCTTGGCCACAATAGACCGAGTTCTCCGGCGCCAAAAGATGCGGATGAAACAAGTCTATAGGGTTCCCTTTGAGCAAAACTCTGCATGACACAAAGACCTACGTTACGAGTATGTGCAAGTAAGTATACATCCATGTTCACAGTACAGTTAGTAAACATACTGTGTTGCTCTGTGGCCTACAATACAGTAATATGCTACCTGATTGACTGTCGTTCTGAACACCTGTGCACTTTCACATTTTCACAGAGGATATTACAGTTGGACGCGATGGCCAGACCTCATGAGTACCTCTTCCTGGATGAGGCTGGCTTCAACCTGCACAAACGAAGGCAAAGAGGCTGTAACATCATTGGCCAAAGAGCCATCACTGAGGTTCCTGGCCAACAGGGGGGGGGGTGTAATATTACTCTTTGTGCGGCTATGGGTTTGGAGGGGCTTGTCCACCGGCAGGCTGTCCTTGGGTCTTACAACACCCAACGTCTCCTAACCTTCCAAGAGGAGCTAAAAGATATCCTCCTGGACCGCCAACAACACCATCCTGGGCCCGAACATCCCATTTATGTGATCATTTGGGACAATGTACGCTTCCACACAACAAACCAAATCAGTGAGTGGTTCACCACCAACAGTAACCACTTTTTACGTAAACGTCTGTCTGCCACCCTACTCCCCTTTCCTGAACCCTATAGAGGAGTTCTTCTCATCGTGGAGATGGAAGGTTTATGACAGACAACCATAGACTAGAGAAAACCTCCTAAGGGCAATGGAGCTGGCGTGTGTTGACATCCCAGTGAAGAACTTCCAAGGATGGATCCGCCATTCCAGGGCGTTTTTCCCACTGTGCCTGGCAAGAGACAATATAGCCTGTGATGTGGATGAGGTGATGTGGCCTGATGCAGCTCAGCAACATGATGCCGCACAGTGATTGTGGTGTAAATACTGTAAAATGAATAAAAAAACTTCACACCCTGATCATGTTTTCAAGAGTAATGTGTGCAATAGATTCTGCTTTTGCAGTGAGTTGTGTTACAGTAGTGTACAGAATTTACTATAGATTTATACCCTTCATATGAAACTCACAAATCTTCGAGCTGCTCTTTGGGTGTGAAAGTTTTAGTTTTGAAGGTGGGGTTGTGTTTATGTAGCTTTAGAAAAGGGTGTTGTGTTTAGACATTGGAGAACATGGACGAAACGTTTGTGAAATGTGTTTTAGCATTTGAGAAAAACTGTAATAAATAAAAGTATAGACAATTATTTCAGTAACTCAATTCAGTAAGTGAAATACACTATATACAGGGGTTGGACAATGAAACTGAAACACCTCTCATTTTAGTGTGGGAGGTTTCATGGCTAAATTGGACCAGCCTGGTGGCCAATCTTCATTAATTGCACATTAAACCAAGAAGAGAAGGTCCAATTAGCAGGGTAATAGCACAGTTTTGCTCAAAATATTGCAATGCACACAACATTATGGGTGACATACCACAGTTCAAAAGAGGACAAATTGTTGGTGCACGTCTTGCTGGCGCATCTGTGACCAAGACAGCAAGTGTTTGTGATGTATCAAGAGCCACGGTGGCTTCCAGAGCCATGGCTTCCAGTATATGTCCCCTATTTGGAAAAAGCAGTGACAACATGCACACAGAGACCAGGAACATGACAGCAATAATCCTCCCAGCATTAAATCCAAGAATGCCCTATAACAAACACAGAAGCTTTTTTTATAAACAGCAGAAGCAACAAACACCACATGCAAAAACGTTAACCAGAAACTGAAGCAACAAACTTCACATGCAAAAATGTTAACCAGAAACTGTCTTCTTAGTTGTCGACCAAATCCACGTTTCCAGAGGGATGGATCCGCTGTTTCTTTTTTAATCTGTCTAGTGAGGTGAAATATATTTACTGTTCCATATATATATATATATATATATATATATATATATATATATATATATATATATATATATATATATATATATATATATACATACATACATACATATAGAGTAATTAATATAAAATAAATGAATAAACAATACATGAAACACTTTAATGTTTTCTTAAAACTTCTGAATACAAAATAAAATAAACAAATTCCTTTATCATCATTCATTTATATCAATCGATCAAGTTATTTAATTGTTACTTGTAAAAAAAAAAAAGAAAAAAAAAAGACAATTAGGGAGCCCCCCATTGCACCAGTGGGCCCAAGCGGCCCCTTGTTCGCCTATGGCTGTGACCGGACCTGGCTGGCTCTCTGCAACATGGAAAACTCACAACAACGGCAGCTTAATCGCTCAATTTGGGGAGGGTTTGGGGTTGTTGCCGGTCTCAGGTGATTTGCGAAAAATCTATAAATTGTACACCAATGAGGGTTACATTTCCGGAATCCAGACAAAAAGACCTACGTTTTGATGTATAATTTGTCTACGTAGAGTGAAAATTGAGCGAGTAGGCGGAAGTTGTTCCGTCTTTTCTGCATAATTTTGACTTTGGGGTTGTTGCCAGTCTGAGGTGATTTGCGAAAAATCTATAAGACCTACACCAATGAGAGTTACATTTTCTGAATCCAGACAGAAATACCCACGTTTTGATGTATAATTTGTCTATGTAGAGTGAAAATTGAGCGAGTAGGCTGAAGTTGTTAGGTCTTTTCTGCATAATTTTGACTTTGGGGTTGTTGCCGGTCTGAGGTGATTTGCGAAAAATCTAAAAGACCTACACCAATGAGGGTTACATTTCCTGAATCCAGACAGAAATATCTACGTTTTGATGTAGGTAGAGTGAAAATTGAGCAAGTAAGCTTTAGTTGTTCAGTGGTTTTTGGATAATTTTGTCACTATGGTAACTTAAAATGGCGTGATGAGAAAACGATAAAAGATATCCACATTCCGTTTTCACTTCTGAATAGTTCAAAGATATATCTACAAACTGCAAGTTAAACGATGTTCGTAGGTGAAAGCATGACGACACAGTAGAGCGTTGAAAATTGCCATTTTTCGGTAGTTTTTTGCGAATTTTGTTACAACCATAAGTCGAAATGGCGTCAAGTACAAAAAGCCCTGATCGCGGTGTCGAGACGAACGTTTCGATATATAGTGTGTGGGGGTAGACCCTACGGTTTGGGCTGTATTAACGGTGACGGAAGATTAATAAACAACTAGAAACGTTCAACTTCTGAAGAAGTTGAAGAAGGCGCCCGCCTGGTGGTGTGCGTAACCGTTAAAGGCAAAGCTTCTGAGTGTTGGTTAGGCTGAGCTTTTGTAGGGTGTAAGGTATATCCGTTAAGAGCTTGTAAGAATTATAAATGTGTCTCTCTCTGTATGTGGTGGAAAGGAAATTGTAAGCTGTTCAGATCGGATGCTGCTTATTAGGCGCCCGTCTATGCATTGAAAATGCATGGCGGAGGCCTTATACTATGCACCTAATAAGGGTTTCTTTATTTTTTATTTTTATTATTGCTTTTTATTCTTCCGTCACCGTTAATACAGCCCGAACCGTAGGCTGTACCCCCACAAACTATATATCAAAACGTGCATCTCGACGCCGCGAAGTGTGCTATTTGTACTTGACGCCATTTAAAGTTACCGTGGTGACAAAATTAACCAAAAACCACTTCTCAAAACCACTTCCTAGACACAATTGACCTCTCAAAAAAGCAGAGCTAAGCATGGCACTTTTTTTTTACCCTTGAGCAGGTTCGCAACCCGCTCAGGGGTACCCAATATTTTTTTATTTTTTTTTTACAAGTAACAAATAAATAATTTGAACAACTGATATAAATGAATGAATGATGAAAAAATTGCAACAGCAAGAACTACCCCCGGCCAATACAGCACCACTCACCTGTGGGAAGTGGCACTACACACCATTTGTGTCACATGTTGAGTTCTGGGCCCAGATTTGGTGAGGCTTAGTTGCTAAAGGAGGCCGATCTGACACATGGCCTTTGGTGAGCTTTGGTGACATTAAGTATTGGCACCCTTTTTGAGGAACTTCCCAGTACAGGATTTGGACCAAACTAACAGAGTACAATCACCCGGTGATACTGGACACAACCATGTTAGCGGCTAACGCTTAGCATGTTGCTAACCGGAAGTAGCTCTAGGAAGGTCTCACCAACTTCTGCTTCACAGTGTTTGTACTTCCTTTAGTAGTTTGTAATGCCTTTAACATTTTTATTCACATATTTCATTTTTTTATTCTACATTGAACTATTTAATCATGTTTTAATAACACCAATTTTCCATGCTGCTTGGATGCAAACTTTCTCCTGTCGGCTGGTTTTGACAAAGACAAATCCTTTTCACACTCAGAAGATTTGATTTAAAATCCCCAAGTGATAAAAGCCTACGACCAAGGAACTCGGAAGCTTTGCCTTTGACGGTTACGCGCACCACCAGGCGGGCGCCTTCTTCAACTTCTTCAGAAGTTGAACGATTCTAGTTTCAAATATGTTTGGTTGTTTAAAAATTATCCTTGGTTGTAGGCTTTTATTGCTTGGGGATTTTAAATCAAATGTTTTTAGAGGTTCTTCTTAAGCAGAGGTTTGATACAAGTGTTTGAAAAAAGATTTGTGTGCAGGAAGGCAAAATGTCTGTCTTCTATGTAAACTGTTGTCATTAAAGAAACATCAGAAAACAACACAGGGAAGACACTAAAACCAATTGAATCAGTGTGCTGACACTGTGGAAGGTAAGACAAATACCCCAAGATTTTCCAATATTTTAGTATTTAACCTTTTGCCACGGGTCAAAACTTAAGACAGGGCCTTACCTCCATTAGCACTCAGAGTCTCATTGGATTAGGCACTGGACAGCACCTGTGGTGACTATAGAGCCCAGCCCGGAAAGTCTGCAGCCATTTCAGCACTGGACATTTCTGTACCAGATTCAATGTGTTTATGGGTAACATATAACAAAAAGGTGTGCTCAACATAATATTTAAATATGTTAATGTGACACAAACAAAACCTACACCTTCTGGAAGTTGTAGCAACCAGATACTTAGCAACAACAAGCTTATGTTTCCATTTTCAATGTTTGCTGTCTTTATCTGGATGGGTAGTTCTCCCATGCATTGCTAGGAATTGTGGGGCCCTAGAATGAACCCATTACAAGCACTGTTCCAAAGTTGGCAACATTTTTAAAAGAAGCCTTTTTCTATCATTGTGCACTTGTGAAATAAACTCCTAGTTTACTTAGAGGCTTGCACTGCTTTTTCTGTTTTGTTACATTTGTTGTTTATTTGGATTTTTTAAGTTGCTTTCCTTGTGGTTTTCCCATAATTTAGCATGTATACTGTAATATATAACTTTTTGCAATGGAGTACTGTCGATCACAGATCAACAGCTTTGGTTATTTTGTCTTTAGCCCCAAAAAGGCACTTCTGACATTGGCTCTGGTTTGGAGGGTCCTGACACAGAGTACTCCACATTATAAGTCCATACCTGGTATGTAAGTGGTCTTTATCCACCAACTCTGTGTTTAGTCTTCTCATTGGGAGGCTTTTCCCAATTTATTGAATAGATTCTTGCCAATTCTCACAAAGAATCTAGTTCTTGCTGTTGCTGGGGCACTGTTTAGGAGTAAATGTTTTCCTTTTGCTCAATTTTCTTTAACATGTTTGTATGTTTATACATTTTGCATGTTAAACCTTGTACTAGTTACCATTGTCATGTATACAAATAAACAGACATCAGTATACTGACAATAAACATATTTATTAACTGAAAAAAACAGAACAAACTTTAAACAGGCAATAGTGGTTTTTCGCTAATTTCGTTGCCATGGTAACTGGAAATGGAGTGAAGTACAAATAGCACACTTCACGGCATCGAGA
Source organism: Fundulus heteroclitus (assembly GCF_011125445.2). Classification (NCBI taxonomy): domain Eukaryota; kingdom Metazoa; phylum Chordata; class Actinopteri; order Cyprinodontiformes; family Fundulidae; genus Fundulus; species Fundulus heteroclitus. Next base: position 41,858,547 of record NC_046380.1, read on the forward strand.
CGCACGTTTTGATATATAGTTTGTGGGGGTAGACCCTACGGTTCGGGCTGTGTTTGGTTTTATGTGCCTTTCCTTGTAAATTAGAAATGTCTTATTCTCTTGAATGCACCATAGCTTTCTGACGCTCGCGAACGCATCACACTGGTCTGAGAACCAGCGCTGAGTAGAGGCACGTTTCTGCTTAAAGGAGAAGTCCAGTCAAAATCAGAAATCAAACTGCTGAAAGTACTTTAAATATAAAACTACTACATACTGTGCAATAAATTATATGTTTATTTTAGTTAAGAATAATTTTCTTTTAATCATGTTTATGTGGAGGAACCCATCTTGTTCAACAATAGTACTGTCACCTCCCATTTTGTGATGTCACTCAGCGGACCCGCTGTTGAGCAAGTCCCAACGCTCTGTTTGTCACGATGCACTATAGACCAGTTCACGTGTGACGTCATGCGTGACGTCCGCGCTACATCCGATTCCCGCGGGTAGGCAAAAGCAGAACTGTTCCCGTCTACTATCATTACAAAACGGGTGATTTAGAAAGTACTTTTAGTTAGTTTATTTTTGGAATCTAAACAATGTCTATGACTTGTTGTGCTCCCGGTTGCACACAGAGGCATTCCAAATCATCGGATGTACGTTTCTGTCATTTACCAAAGGACGAGGAAAGAAGAAAGAAATGAATAATATCCATGAAAAGGATGCAGGCAGACAATCTCAATGGACTGTGGGAGCCATCATACTACAACAGAATGTGCAGTCTACACTTCATCTTCGGTAAATAGAACTTAATTTTGCACTGGTCATTGTTCTACTTAAATTGCGGCGGAGGGGAGGTGGTGATCGCTAGACGGTGCCGGGAGAAGCAGAGTCAATGCGGTGCAGCAGCAGCACGCCGCATCATTTTAGTTTTCTTTGCGCTATCAGTGTGCAATAATGTTCACCCGACAGCGGCTGCATTACGCCCCTGTTTACGCTGCAACGTCGCCGACACCCCCACCAATTTTAATAAGACAAAAAGAAAAAAATATTTAATCTATTGATGTGGTTGCAAAATTAATTTAATATAGGCCTTTACATATCTTAAAGATTAATCTGCTGTTCTTTAATAGTCTTACTAGTATATCCCAATAGTAATTAATATGTTCTCATTTCAATAATGAAATGGACAACCACTCATGTAACAGATCAGTTTTAGTGTCACTAATCTTACTTAAAGTACAGTATTGGGTCCTCCATGCTCCTTATGTATTAAGATGTACTGCACATTTAAACATTGAAATCTTACTATTGTTAGGGAAATAATTAGTTGTCTGACAGGATGTAGGTAAGGAGAAGCTGTTATCTACACTTCAGATATATGATGTAAGAAATGTGTTTGGAATGTTAAGATAAATTACATGAAATGGGCTAAAAAGAGTAACAACAGTGCAGTTGTACATTTGTTGAAGTTTGAATTTAAAATTTTAAATGCTGTCAGTGTCAGTGACACTTCTACTTCCAGTGCAAAGTAAATACAATACATTTATTTGCAGTCACTTGAATGTATAATTTTGCTGTGTTTTATGATGCTGACAGAGTTTCTTAGATTTAAAAAAAGAATAAGGGTGGGGTTTATCTCTGCACATTTCTATATCTTCAAAATAAAATACAGGATATATCTAGACAACAGACATATTTTGAATATATTTGGTTTAATAGGCACGTATTTACCATCTGTCTCTGTTGCTGGTAAGTTCAAATGCAAACTTTTTCAAAGTGGGAAAAAGTCCCAATTCGACATTGATCAGATCCTGTGATGCTTTAAAGATAAACAAACAGCATCTAGTGTGTGTCGTGCTTATAAAATTTGTATAAATGTAGCAAATAATGCTGCCTTTTCTTTTTAGACAGGCAAAACGCATCCTAATGCTCAAATCAAGCATCAAAAAATAGGAGCATGCATATTGTGTAGGACCAATGAAGCTTTGGACCAATAGTGTCCCTACCAAAGTTCAAATCAAACCTACACCCTTGATTCCATGTTACATTCTTTATAGTAAGGGTTGGTACAGTTCAGCCGGTTGTATAACAAGGTATGTTTCTGTATCGTGTTTTAAATCCGTGCCCCATGTGCCCTCTTTTAACTTTGAGCACCTGCCCCTCCAACAGTCTCTTCACATCCTTGCGTGCAGCTATCATCATCTGATAGCGATATGGATTTTTTTAGAAGAGTTTCTTGACAGAAACCGGACTTTTGACGGAATCCAGCCGTACTTATTTCCAGGGCAAACTCTGTCGGGTCCTACAGTTTATATGTATACGCGCGTGTGTGTGTGTGTGCGTATGTGTGTGTGTGCACGCGCGCTCCGCTGCAGCACGGCTTTACCGGCGCTGCAGCGGAGGAGAAATCAACTTACCGAAAATCCTCACTCTCATGTCATGTTCAAAACATTCTTCTTCGAAATGGTCACTGCGTGTTGAAAAAGTAGCCCACTGTGGTTTGCTTCGGATCCAGCTCAGCACCAGCAAAGAAAGAAAAACGTAGCACTTTATTTTGAAGCGGCGGTCTGGAATGACGTCATCGGCTGAAATTAAAATTCATAATATCTCCGAAACCAAAGTAGCACAAATGTTAATTTTAACGGCACAAACGAATCACTAAAAAAGTAGCCCAGTTTGATCGGATTCGAAGCAAAATGGGGAGATGGTGAACTCTGGATGACCTTAACAAATATTCTTTAATATCTTCAAAACCAAAACAGCACAAACGCTATTTTTAACGGCACAAACCTGCACAAACGAAGCACTAACCATTCCGTCTATTTAACTGAGTTTTTTTTGTGGGTGGGGTGTCAGCTTCACGCAGCTCTTTACCGGCGCTGCAGGGGAGGAGAGATCGCGCTGCTGTTAGGCTTTTACTGCCATCCCTCCAGACTTCCATAGGCCATTGACAAATTTAATGAAAAGTAGAAAAAAGTTCTGCAGTATCACTCTCAGCTTCATTTTCAAGCAGCAACTGCACCTCAGCCAGTTGCTGTTCATTGAGTGGAGATGGAAATTCAGGGACCACTAACGCACCATCCACATGTCCATCATACTCAGCAGCAACGTCCCAGTCAATGTCAGGCTCTTGGATGTCCTTTTTAAAACAAAAACAAGAAAATTCAGCAGTTACTGCACAAATAAATATTACAATAAGTCTTGTGTTGAGTTATGTACATATTCTACACAAAGGTTTTTGTTTAAGGAAAGTCCCCTGAAATGTCATTATACCCTGGAAGAGTTACAGTAAGATTGGAGCAAGGGACATGAACATTAGTTTGGAGCGCCCATTTATTTTATGATGTTACAAGGTTACAAGCAGATCAAAGCTGCAATCAGGAATAAGGTTTTAAGCATTTCACAGAGTGAAATCACATCTCACCTACCCTGCTAGGAATAATTTTTAAATAATGAAAATAACATGTGTGCATTTGGACATTAGAAGGAAAATAAAGGGCAACATGTATCGTAACAATGTAAACTCTCAGCTGAGGTTGAAACTATGAATCTCCCTGCTAAGAGACAACAGTGTTTACCGCATCACTTTGTAGGTTGAGATAATAAACTAACAAGTAGAAATAAATGAGGCCTCAGTGTTTCCCACAGGTATCACAGTAGCCATTTGTGTACTGTGATACAGTCACTATCATTACCAGTGTTGGGCACGTTACTTTGAAAAAGTAATTAGTTATAGTTACTAGTTACTTCTCCCAAAAAGTAACTGAGTTACTAACTGAGTTACTCCACTATAAAAGTAACTAGTTACCAGTAAAAGTAACTATTGCGTTACTTTTTCGTTTCTGGCTTTTTTATTTTTATTTTTTTTACAAATGTTTTGCTGCCATGTCCATTCAATGCACCCCCCCCCCCCCCCCCACACACACACACACACACACACACATATTCCCCCTTTTGTGTTGAACAGTGAGGTGTGGTGAAAGCAGCTTTAATTCTCCATCACATAACTTTCATATCGCGCATGCATTGACTTTTTTAACAATTCTCTCTTGCGGTTTTCAGCAGCAACAACAGTGTTTCTTATGGTTTAATATTGTCCATATGCCTTCTTTAAATATTTCTAATTCTACTCGCAGGACATGTGCAATTCCAAACTTATTTCCTGTCATTGCCATGGTGAATCGTTATTTGCGTTCCAGTGATCGGGATTTTTTTCATGCTCACGTTCAAAGGTTGGTCGGGCGCTGTGTTTAGTTACCTGACTGATATCATCTGTTCTGAAAACGGACATGCTGAGAATGACAAAGGGAGGAAGAGCTGCTCAGAGTTGCAGCTTTCTACTCAGTGTAGATCAGCCGTTTTTTCTGAAACGACGCTCAGAACAAAGACGGACAGAGCAACCTGCCCAACCATAAAGGCGTCTGCCCAAGCCATCAATCAGCGGTGCGCTCCGATCAGCACCTGGCGCTCACTGAGCGGAGCCATAGTATACAATCTCACCAGAGTTGCAAAATGGTTTAAAAAACTTGGTTTATTATTATTTTGTTTACAGTTCAGCTTGGATTTTATTTACTGTGCAGCATAGCTTTGTTGTGCGCGAATGCACACGCACGCAATTCAGAAGGAACATTAACAGTTTGGCGCGTCAGTCAGTTCGAAACAGTTCCTGTATCGGTCACGTAGCGCATACGCGCATCGACACAGGTTTTGCTCTACGAGCACGACTCATGCGCCGACGCATGAGTCGCCGGACCCATGTTCTTGTCCTTTTCGCTGTTTAACTCAAAATAATGTGCTTACCTCCAAGAATCAAACGCTGTCTTCTCGGTCATCTTGCCGGGGTACAAACACAAGTAGCTTACACACACACACACACACACACACACACACACACACACACACACACACACACACACACACACACACAGAGGCAAGGAGCAGGGTACAGACGCAAGCAGCCGCATCTGACTAAATGCAGAAAAGCAGGCACTTCACTTTCCTTATCGAGGGAAATTCTTAAAGTAACAGAGTAACGAGTGCTTATTTTGGAAAATAATGGAGTTACGTATTACTGAATTCGCAAAACTAACGCGTTAGATTACTCGTTACTGAAAAAAACTAATAAGAGTACTCTAACGCGTTACTTAAAACGCGTTACTTATAAATCGGCTGCTGCTGCTACTTCTTGTCTTGTGACGCTGCCTGCAAATCTTCATCCACCAAAGTTCGTCTTGTAACATTACCACAGCTTTTTGTCCTGTCATCTACTCTTGACCTTTTCTGTTTCTTTTTCATGTCGAAATATGACAAAATACTTTGTTGATGTTCATGCTGCCACATGTTCTCATTCATTACTTGGTTAGCTAGCAGCTGCTCTTTCAGTTAAATAGCTATATCCAGTAGGTTAGACTATTGTTTTTAAACTTGCGCCATCTACTGTCTGGACTCGGGAGTGGGTATTAGTTTACTTTAACCGCTTTGAGCAGAAACCTTATTAATACTCTTTAAAAACAGACAACAAAAAAATTAATTAACAAATGTGAAGGACACAAGTCACATATTTATATTAGGGCTGTCAAACAATTAAAAATTTGAATTTGAATCGATCAATCACATAATGTCGATAGGTAACTCGAGATTAATTGCAAATTAAATGCATGTTTTATCCTTTTATTTCTGAAAGTGTAATAGCCTGTTTTGGCATTTTAATATACAATTTTGCAATAAATGACATTAATAAAATACATGCTTGTACAAAAAATATTTTTATTTTGTTATTTTTCAAGCACTTTTGAGAATTGGAATGAAGACATTCTAGTGCCAAACGTTAAACTCTGGACTATGATGGCTAAATGAATAATCATGACGCCGTGATGTTTACACAATGTGTAAATAAATTTGTAAATAAATACCATGACAATATATTTTTTGCCTCTTAAACAAACATAGACATGGTATTAGGCATTAATAAAAATTTTACATTTCAAAAGTCATAAGTTTTATTGTTTGTTTTTTTCACTCTCTCTCACACACATTTAATTCTGAGCTTTCACGCCAACAACAACATTTTTGCTTGCTGTTTATATCCATATTCATACAGTTTAAGCCTGGAAAAAGGTTTTAAATTTTCAGGTCATTCCAGTCTTACACTTTGCTTGCAACTGGGCAGGAGCTTAGTACCCTGAATGAGACTGTTTAGCAACTGTTTAGTAACTCCAGGTCCTTCGTTTGGCAACGTAATTCAGCCTTAGTTTGTCAAATACAGAGAAAACAAATTAATACGCATTAAAGTACGGTTTATGGGTTGGGTTTCTGCAATGTTATCAACATGTTAAAAAGTCATCTTCAGAACCAATGTCTGCTCAAAATGGTGATCTACACCAAGTAATCTACTTTCAGCAGTTAAAACCGGTTATTGCAGCCGTAAACTGCAGAAAATACGTGCAGAGTTGCTCTGTCTGCCTTTACTACCGTTGGCTTCTATGGCGGAGGGATATTTCAGCTGGATACAAAGTGTCTAGTGCAGGCAGGTTTCTTAATAACCGCTGTTTCGTCACTTATTTTAGAGCCCATATAAGCGATTTCACTTTCAGAAACGTGCCCAAAAACCTCCGCAACCCGTGACTTATGAAATTTACAAGCGAAAAAAGAAGCCCAAAGACGCATGAAATAAACAGTCTGTGCAACAGTGAGCGTGGGTCTGTTTTGCTACAGTCTCTAGCGCTCTTGAAACTACGGAAAGCGCCGAGGGTAAAAGAAACAGTCCGGAGAGCACGGCGTGGAAAAAACATTAGGGAAAGGTGTGTGTGTGTTTTTACGCGCAATTAACGGCGACTGACAGCCCTAATTTATATACATTTTTCAATTAAGACCGGGGGGGGGGGGGGTGTTAATGTATCCCCCCAGGCATGAAACATGACTGACCAGAGGGGGGGACGTCACAAACAGGGCGGGGGGGGGGGGTAATGATCTTTGAATAGCAGCTGACTCTAGTCTAATTTCCATCCTCATTCTTCTTGATCCAAGTGAAGCCTTCGACACAGTTTCACACTCTACCCTACTCCCTCGACTTTATACAATTGGCATCACTCATACTCCCCTAGCCTGGTTTCAATCCTATCTTTCTGGCCGCACTCAGTTTGTTCAGATTAAGTCATATCGTTCCAGCTCCTCTCCAGTTACCACCGGTGTTACCCAAGGCTCTGTTCTAGGACCCCTACTTTTTATCATCTACATTCTCCCCCTTGGCAATATCTTTAGGAAATTTAACATCAATTTTCACTGTTATGCGGATGACACCCAGCTCTATCTTTCTTGTAAACCAAACTCTTCACTCCCACCTCCTTCATTAATCTCCTGCTTAACCGAAATAAAATCCTGGTTCACCTCCAACTTTCTTAAATTGAATAATGACGAGACAGAAATCCTCTTAGTGGGAACAAAATCTACTTTAGCCAAAGCTGACAGTTTCTCCCTTTCATTTGACAACTCCATAATCTCCCCCTCACCTCAGGTCAAGAGTCTGGGTGTCATCCTTGATAGTACCTTGTCCTTCTCCTCTCACATTAACAACCTTACCCGCTCCGCTTACTTTCACTTACGCAATATCAATCGCCTTTGCCCCTCTCTCTCCCCTAGCTCCACCTGCACTCTTGTTCATAGACTGGTCACTTCCCGCATTGATTACTGTAATTCTCTTCTTTTCGGCCTTCCTCAAAAATCCATTCACAAGCTTCAGTCAGTACAAAACTCAGCAGCTCGCATCATTTCTAGAACCCCCTCTTTTCATCACATCACCCCAGTCCTGCAGCAGCTCCACTGGCTACCTGTGGAGTATAGAATTCAGTTCAAAATCCTCCTACTTACTTTTAAAGTTATTCACAATCTCTCCCCTCCATACCTTTCTGATTTACTTCAAATTTCTACTCCCTCCCGCATACTTAGATCTTCTTCTACCACTCACTTAGTTGTTCCTTCAGCCCGTCTTAAAACCATGGGGAGCAGAGCTTTTTCTCGTTCTGCACCCACACTCTGGAATTCTCTCCCCCCTGACATCTGCAATACCGAGTCTTTACCCATGTTCAAATCAAAACTCAAAACCCACATGTTCAAGATTGCCTTTTCATTATGATTTTATATTACTTTCCTCTGTGTAATTTGTGTTGTTTCTTTTTATTATGATGACTGCTTTTACCATTTATTGTTTTTACATGTACAGTGACCTTGAGTGTTTTGAAAAGCGCTTGAAATAAAATGTATTATTATTATTATTAAATCCCCCCCATCCCCCCCCCCCCGGCAAATCGCACCCAGACTATGATGATATATCTTAATATTACACTTGCCATTTATGAATTTATATTATAGCTGTATAGGCCAATTTTTTGACTTTTTGGTCTGCAATGTAAATAACATTTTCTGTACATCAAATACACTTATTTGATGACCATAAAAGCTCAAACATGGTATTTTACAAAATGAGACAAAAAACCCAAGAACAGTAGGACATACTCTTTACTCTAATCTAACAGCTACTAACACAATAAAACCTGCTTACGTAACATTAACAACTAATTTGGTGGAATTTGAAGCTTAATCTAAGTCAAATTATTAACCTGTTTCATTAGCATCGGTTAACATCATCACTGAAGCGCTGCAGTAGCTAACGCAGCATACAGCAGTCAACATTTCTCTCTCGTGCTGAAACATTGTAACTGCTAACTATATATCCCTGAACAATTCGACCAAATAGAATTATGTCATTCTACGGCTGTTTATTCGAAGATAGCACTACTCCACAAGGAATAATTGTGCTTTTTGGGGGCAAGTACGGTTGTGAATTCCACTTACCCCACGTACCACTAACGTTGGAGAAGCCTCCCCATTGTCCCGCCTCCAGCAGTCTTCTTCATTTATGGATGACGAGCTGTCAGTCAAAATCTTCCTGACACTACTTCCTGTGTGATCGTGTCTGCAAGGCCCAATCAGGAGGAGGCTTACAGAAGAGGTGCGTCTCCGCCCAACCTGTCAAAACACATTTTCCTTCGCGCGAGGAGAAAATCAGTCCGAGCGCAGAGACACTTTCGAGAGCGCAGCCGTACTCGAGCGCGGCCACTGGATAGAAAATCATGCGCACGATGAAGTCCCGAGCGCGTGTTGGAGGAGCTGGCGCGTGCGGAGAGCGATTTTCTCCTCTCGAAGCGGCAGTTTCTCGCGCGGAGGTACATAAACCATGCGCAGAAATAGTTTAACATACATGCGAATATGTTTGCTCACGGGGGTTTAGACATAAACTTGACGCCATACACTTGCTGCAGCATTTTTGATCAACTGAAGGCTTCAAACAGCATTTTGCATAGATCCTGATAGTAAAGAATTACAATAGTCCAGCCTTGAAGTAACAAATGCATGGACTAGTTTTTCCGCATCACCCCTGGACAGAATATTTCTAATTTTGGCAATATTCCGGGGGTGAAAACAGGAAACCCTGGAAACCTGTTGGATATGGGATTTAAATGACGTGTCTTGGTAATAAATAACACCAAGATTTTTTACTTTATTACCAGCAGTTGTGCCAACTGGCAATGTCCTGGCCACCCCACTCGCCAGTGTAAATGAAAGTAGTGTCAGTTTAGCATTTCATCCCATTATGCACAGCTAGCAGCACAGCCGCTCTCCTTGACCTTCTCGCGCACTGTAGCTCACCTGCCGCTCCCTCACTCCTTCCCCCTCCCTTCTAGCCGCTGTTGCGTTCTCAGACAACTACGGCTTAGCGCGTGCCCGCCTTCAACAGTGATAAAAGGAAAGCCAATAAGACTAACGGTAAGTAAGTTAGTCAAATTATTCGTTTGTAAAAGAGGAGGGGGACAGCGACTTTTGGTGTCTTTTTGACAAGTTTTCCGAGTTACGTAGCTACCGTTGTTAGCTGGTGCTTGTGTATGGTGTGTCAATTTCCAGACATGAAGAGAAAGTTCACAGACATATCTTCTTGTTTTAAGAAGAAAATAACAGCAGAAGGAGATAAAGAGATGACAGGGGAGCAACAGAGAACGAGTGAGGAGGAGGAGGAGAAAGAAGAGGTGGATGGAGGAGAGGAACAAATAGAGCAGCATGATAAGGACACAGAGCAGCATAAATAAATTATATATATATATATATATAAGTGAGGCAGCATTGGAGGAATCTTTAGAATCTGCGCAGTGTTTGAACTGTTTAGAAGCAGTAGAGCTTTCTGAGCTATCTAAAATTTTAGCTTCATCTAAACCTTCTACCTGTATGTTAGACCCAATCCCCACCAAGTTGTTTAAGGACATATTCCCTTTGATCAGTGGCACTATTTTAGACATGATTAATCTATCCTTAGTAAATGGATATGTACCACAGGTTTTGAAAGTAGCTGTTATTAAACCTTTACTTAAGAAACCTTCTCTTGATCAAGATGAGTTAGTAAATTACAGACCTATATCTAATCTTCTTTTCTTATCAAAAATTCTTGAGAAAGTAGTTGCTAATCAACTTTGTGAACATTTACAAAGTAATGACCTACTTGAGGAGTTTCAGTCAGGCTTCAGAGCTCATCATAGCACTGAAACAGCTCTGGTGAAGGTCACTAATGATATTCTCATGGCCTCAGATAATGGACTTGTGTCTATACTTGTCCTGTTAGATCTCAGTGCTGCGTTTGATACAGTTGATCACAATATTCTCCTACAAAGACTTGAACATACTGTAGGGATTAAGGGGAAAGCATTAGGCTGGTTTAAATCTTATCTGTCAGACAGATTCCAATTTGTTCATGTTAATAATAAATCTTCCTCAAACTCTAGGGTCACCTGTGGAGTACCACAGGGTTCAGTCCTTGGACCAATTCTCTTTACTATATATATGCTTCCGATAGGCAAAATTATCAGACAGCATGGGATTAATTTCCACTGTTATGCTGATGATACTCAGCTATATTTATCCATAAATCCTGATGAATCCAATCAATTACTTCGACTGCAGTCATGTCTTGATGACATCAAAAGCTGGATGACTTTAAATTTCCTGCATCTAAATTCTGACAAGACCGAAGTTTTAATCTTTGGGCCAGAGTCCTCAAAAAATAAACTTCTTAACCAATCACTTAATCTGGGTGGCATTAAACTGGCCTCTGGTAATAAAGTAAAAAATCTTGGTGTTATTTTTGACCAAGACATGTCATTTAAATCCCATATTAAACAGGTTTCCAGAGTTTCCTTTTTTCACCTCCGGAATATCGCCAAAATTAGAAACATTCTGTCCAGGAGTGATGCTGAAAAACTGGTCCATGCATTTGTTACTTCAAGGCTGGACTATTGTAATTCTTTACTATCAGGAATTCCACAAAATGCAGTTCAAAGCCTTCAGCTGATCCAAAATGCTGCAGCAAGAGTTCTGATGAAAATCAACAAGAGGGATCATATTTCTCCAATTTTAGCTTCCCTTCATTGGCTTCCTGTTAAATCAAGAATAGAATTTAAAATTCTTCTTCTAACGTATAAAGCCCTTCATAATCAAACTCCATCATATATCAGAGCTCTGATTACCCCGTATGTTCCTAACAGAGCACTTCGCTCTCAGACCGCAGGTCTGCTGGTGGTTCCTAGAGTCTCTAAAAGTAGAATGGGAGGCAGATCCTTTAGCTATCAGGCTCCTCTCCTGTGGAACCAACTCCCAGTTTTGGTCCGTGAGGCAGACACCCTGTCTACTTTTAAGACTAGGCTTAAAACTTTTCTTTTTGACAAAAATTATAACTAGTGACTCATGTTACTCTCAGCTACCTTTATAGTTTTACTGCTATAGGCTTAGGTTACTGGAGTATATCAGGATCTAATTTTCTCACCATATTGAGTTCTACTGTTCTTCAATTATGCATTATGTGTTGTCATTTCTGCTTTAACTTTCTGTTCTCTCTCTTTTCTCTTCATAGTAGGTACACCTGGTCTGGCGTTCTGTTAACTGTGACATCATCCAGAGAAGACGGCTCACCCGCTACTACCATCTAATGTAGAACAGATTACTAGATCAATGTGTGCTTCTGTGCTTTTTGTTTCTCTTGTTGTGTCTCTGTTCTGTCTTCTGTAACCCCAGTCGGTCGAGGCAGATGACCGTTCATACTGAGCCCGGTTCTGCCGGAGGTTTTTTTTCCCGTTAATGGGTGGTTTTTCTTCCCACTGTCGTTTCATGCTTGCTCAGTATGAGGGATTGCAGCAAAGCCATGTACAATGCAGATGACTCTTCCTGTGGCTCTACGGTTCCCCAGGAGTGAATGCTGCTTGTCGGGACTTTGATGCAATCAACTGGTTTCCTTATATAGGACATTTTTGACCAATCTGTATAATCTGACCCAATCTGTATAATATGATTGAACTTGACTTTGTAAAGTGCCTTGAGATGACATGTTTCATGATTTGGCGCTATATAAATAAAATTGAATTGAATTGAATTGAATTATATATATATATATATATATATATATATATATATACATATATATATATATATATATATATATATATATATATATATATAGTTTAGTTTTGTTTGTCTGAATCAAAAGGCCATTAATACAGCTAGAATTGATCATTACTATGGAAAGGCTGGTATTATTATTATTTATTGTTATTTTCATCATCGTTTTAATGTCAGAATAACTAACTTTCGCTCCTGTTTCAATATAAATATCTCCCTGTCAAGAGCAGAGCAATCCAAGCAGCCACAACTAAAAATCTTCCCTTGAACCTGTCAAGAGGACAGAAGAAGATGCTTTTCTAAAGACTAGTACAACACATGTAAATGGCTTGAATTGAGCCTGGTAACCAGAGTTGTAGACTATGGACCTTTGAAAGTAATTTTTGTAAAAGTAATTATTATTTTTGTTTCAGACTAAGTAAAGGTATAACTGTTTCTTACACATACAGTATAACCTTGTAATCAAAATATGACTGTTGTTCCTTGTTTTCCCTGAAATTCCTGTTACATAAAAACAGATGTCGTTTCTGTTCTTGCTTCTATTTTTATCTGCCAGTATCTGCTTTTCCCCAGTATTTTTTTGTATTCAATAAATGAATAAATGTACACCCTATTCCTACATGATTACACAATACAAAGCAAATATTGTTCAACTCAAAATGTAAACTGTACTGTCATTGTACTGTGTCTATGCACATTAGATCATTAGTAACATTAAAAATCACACAATAAACCAAAATAAAGCAATAGGTGTTTACTTAAGTCTTTCTGATAGTTTTCTACAGGCAGCTTTACAACAACCGTAGAATAAAATCCTGAAATGATGGCTTTTAGTTTCAGTGTGCCACCCCAAGAGTTTTAAGTGGCCCCTTCTGGCCACCCCTATGAAAAATTTCTACAGGCGCCCCTGATTACCAGAGGCTAATAGTACAGGGAATTTTCCCAAGGACTGAACCCTGTGGTACTCCACAAGTGACCCTAGAGTTTGAAGATTCATTATTAACATGAACATACTGGAATCTTTCAGACAGATAAGATTTAAACCAGTCTACTGATTTCCCCTTAATCCCTAAAGTATGTTTAAGTCTTTCTAGGAGAATATTGTGATCAAGTGTATCAAATGCAGCACTGAGGTCTAACAGGACAAGTACAGACACAAATACATTATCTGAGGCCATGAGAATATCATTAGTGACGTTCATCAGAGCTGGTTCGGTGCTCTGATGAGCTCTGAAGCCTGACTGAAACTCCTCAGATTTTTCTATACTTACATTTTGCATCCCCAATTGAGAATGTATTACCAGGTATCTAACATCAAACAATAATTGTAATTAAAACAGCTGTTTAATGAGTAAACTTTATTTTTTCTATGCCCGGGCTCTTCTCAGGCAGCTTATAGTATAACTTTGCGATTTAACATTTTCCAAATTAAACAAATACAGTCAAACAAAGGTTTTAGACTTACCAGAAACTGTTTCCCTGAATGCAGCCAATTTATTTACTCTGGGCTGAAACCCATGGTAGATTTAGGTTCAAAGTAATCTTGGATTTTTTTTCAACATATTTCATTTGACTAGAAGCAATCTTAGATTTCTGGAGTAGTCTAGCCACAGTTCAGACTTGAACCTGATAATAAATCTGTATTCGCAGAGAACAACTCTAGCATTCTGGTCGTCGAGTGTAAATGGCATTTGACAGAAAATCTGTGCTTTGAAATTAGTGATGAGTTTGTTCTGTATTACAGGCTTTGTGTCATACATTTGAAAAGTAATAGACCCAAATGTGGGAACTTATATAAAACAAGGAAAAATAACTTGATGAAAACCCATAGCAGAGAAATGAAAACTTATGCAACAAGTCTTGGGAACAAGAGCAGGTAATACAGCACAGAAATAGTCATGACTGCTTTTCAGTTCTTCCTGTTCACATTGGATTTATTCAGTTGTGGTCTATATAAAGTGGAACTGCAATGTTTTAGTCTAAATTCCTGGTTAATTTCCCCCACGTTACCCCTTTTTCCCCTGTTCTGAGGTGTGTCTGAGAGCAACTATTTTTGGTGCTGTCTCTCTAAATCTAAAGGAGGTACTTCACACCCATCCCCTCCAGGCCAAAGAGAGTTACACTCCACCCTGTTCTGCCATTTCTGCAGTATGCTGGTTGACGGTGTGATAAACAACTGAACATGTTCACTTATCCACTTGTAGCTTCGCTTGGACTACAAAATTGCTTTGAGACATAAAAATAGTGGATTCACGAAATTGGTAAGCTAGAAGTCTATGACCTTTTTTTAGCCGCTCTGCAGCAAATACTATGACATTACTGTAAAAAAAAAACTTAATACAAAACTGAATATAAAGATATCTACAGCTCCTGGACAGACTACATTAAATTTTTCTGCCCTCCTCCAGACTCCAAGTACACAACAAAATGTTTTAAAAGTGTAACTTCCCCCAAAATCAAACTTTGTAAACTGGGCCATGGGATGCTACTTTAACGTTAATGTAATTTTTTATTATTATTATTTTTATGTGAACTTTTTCAGCTCTTCAATATTTGTCTTAAAATCATCTTAGTGCTGCCCTCTTAGAGTTTAATGGTGGCTATCACAGCCTTATCACAGTATTACTTCCGGTCTTTGGAAAAATTGAAAGATTACTGTCAACCTACATCTGCCAGGAGCATGAAAAGGTCTGATTTCTGAATGGAAACCAGATCAGTTAATTATAAGTTAGAACACCTTTGGTAAACCAGGAACAGGGAGGCACTGCGGGAGACTGACTGGAATAGCTGAAAAGCTTTCAATGAAACTTAGAGATGAGGTCTATCCAACACAAAAATGACCCAATAGACCAAAAAAAAAATTAATACAAAGCCAACACAAAACTGGCTCTTGAATTTTTAGACACTGAAAAAGCATTGTTGGTAATTGGACCCTTGGAGATTGATGAGGCTTGACAGTAGCAATGTCACACCTCTGGAGCTTATAGCCAGTCTTGAGCCTCTGAAGGCTGATTTCTGCTCTTCCTCCAACAGTGGTCAACAGTGATCTATAGTGGAATAAGAGGTCCAGGAAGACTGATCACACTCCTCTCTGCATACATGGAAAGCTGGTGAAGCGTATGGACAGCATAAAGTTCCTGGGCATTTACATCTCTTCTGACCTCACCTGGACTGTGAACACTTCCAATTATATAGTAAAGAAGGGCCAACAACAGTTCTTCTTTCTCAGGAACCTGAAACAGACTGGACTTTCTACTCAGATACTATTAAGCTTTTATTGAGCCACAATTGAAAGCACCTTTTGTCTCAGCATAACGGTATGATATGGGAGGAAAGAAAGGATTTAGCACGGGTGGTGAAGACAGCACAGGGAATTGTGGGATGCCATCTACCAGATTCGGCCATGAGTTATACTGCAATGTCACAGATCCCACCAACCTGAGCAATGCACTTTTGCTTCCATTAGATAACTTTCAGCAACATTAAAAAAATTAATAGACTTAAATAAATAGCTTCTTTCCAAAAGTTGCGAGGGCTATCGCCCCCTGCTGAGAACCAAGTAAACCACAAGGCAAGTTGATAGTCTGTTTACATGTTAATATTAAGAACATTAAGAATTATTTACACTGTCTCTCATGTGCTAATGTCTATTTCACATTTTAGTTTCTCAGGGAGTGCTTGTTTAGACACACCCTCAAATTGTTCAGTTCTGTAACTTGAAGATTTCACCTTTTGCTAATGACCATTTGAACATTTTTTAACTTCTCCAGGAATGTTTGTCTGATACATTCATGCAACTGTACATTGTTTTACATTGTTCTGTAAAGGGACTGCTACCTGTCTTTTTTTACTTGAACATTTAAATCTTATCATATGCTAAGGGCTATTTTCAAACTTTTTACCTTCTCAGGAGGTGTCAGGGGCGGATCCAGGATTTTTCAAAGGGGGGTGCGCACCTAAGGGTCATGGGGTCAAGGGTCAAGGGTCATGGGGTCGAGACAGTGTGAGGCTAAATGACCAAAGAATGCCATCTTTACTTTTTTACACTACCCTAATTATTCATCTAAGGATTTTTTAATTGATAATAATTTTAATGGATGAACATAAGTGGAATTAGCATGATTACCTTATTGTAATTGAAAATGGGTTTTTAAGTCAAAATCTCGTGCTTTTTACAGCATGCACAAGGTTAAAAAGTAGTTTGAAGAAAAAATTATCCTTATCAACAATTAATCAAACAAAGATTTTCTTTATTTCCAGAAATGATATGTATACAGAAAATGAAATAAAAAGACCCAAGGACTAAAGAACAGTTTGGTATGGTTCAATTGACAAGAGTTTTAAAAATATACATGTATTTTAACAATATATTTTAACCATATAAACTATATTAAGAAAAAAAATACTTAGAAAGACCCAAGGACTTAAGAACAGTTTGGTATAGTTCAAGTGACAAAGGATTTTTTTAACACATTTTAACAAGATAAACCATGTTGAGAACATTTTTTTTTTAAAGTAAGTTAAACCAATGAACATGTACGGTGAAGTTAAGCCATAAGCCTATAATAGAACTGTAAGACTTGACAAAGAATATTGTTCTCTTCTACAACACCTTCAACTTTATGATGACGATGATAATGGGTTTATGAATGTCAACCCTCTAGGATGCTTCTGGGCAAATATGTCTGATTTTGTTGATGTCTAAATGAATGTCCTTGTGGACATACATAAGTAGCAAAGCCACAAACCTTTCCTGTCCCATTGTTGACCTCAGCAAAGTTTTCACTGCTTTAAGGCCCGAGTTATGTTCCACAGAAGCACTCGTGATAGGTATAACTGACAGAAGGTGACGAATCATAGAAATGTTTGGGTAGCACTTCATATTTGTTATCCTTAGAATTTCAGGGAGAGAGCTGGGTTTTTCCACTGATGATGACCACTTTGTGTGCCACAACTTCACGTCCTGCCTAAATGTTGATCCTGATGATAGATCATCTTTATATGATGTAAAGATCTCTTTCTCACTCTCATCGTTCATCATATGCAAGTTGCTTGGCAATAGTTTTAAGCCTAGTATGTTTTCATAAAGGAGACCATTCTTAGTTTTAACAATAAAACACATGTGGCACTAAAAGGTTTAAATCAGACAATACACACTACACAAGTAATATGTTTTTCAAGGAAAAGGGTTAATCCAACAGTAGATCTTACATTATATGGGCATAAATTGAAACAGGTAAATATCATAAGGTACCTCGGCGTATGGTTTGATGAAAAACTTTCATTTAAGATACATATACAGAAGATCATTGATAAATGTAAAAAAAGGTATTAATATTTTGAGATGTTTGTCAGGGAATGACTGGGGTCAACTAGTACATCTTTGAAAAGATTATATGATGAATAGAAGAGAGGAAATATGGATAAACAGGTTGAGGATAGGGCATACTAGTTTAAATACTGGTTTAAAAATAATAGGGAAACATCCAACAGGTAATTGTTCTTATTGTGGAGAAATCGAAGGAGTAGAACATGTTTTGATTTATTGTAGAAAATATATAAAAGAGAGGAAAGAACTGGAAAGGGTATTGGGGAGTTCAGTAAAGATGGCTGATTTATTAGGGAAGCATCAATCAGATAAAATATTTAAAGCACTTAAATATTTAAAAGATACAGAATTAGCTGGGAGGATTTAGTGTGTATGTGTGTGTGAGTGTGAAAGTATAGATATCATTTAGTTTCATTAAGATATAAAGATATATAGGAAAATATATTTCTAAATTGCATATCCGTCCAGCTGATGGCGGTAATGCACACAGGATGTAAACTGCCAGAACACACAACAGAAGAAGAAGAAGAAGTAGTAGTAGAAGAAGAACAGGCTCGTCACTGCGCGCTATTATCCAAGATGGCGACGACCGGTGCGGCAGAGAGTGATTATTTAGCGATAGTGATGGAGTTTCATGGATTTATCATCATCATCTGAGAGCGATTTGGAATATATAGAAGACTTTCTTGACAGCAACCTGATTTTTGACGAAATCCAGCCATACCAGTTTGAGGCAAGGAGACCACAAAGGAACGATGTGAGTTGAATCTGTCTGCTGCGGCAGCGGTCTCCTTATTTTTGTGATGTTTTTTCCACTTTTACCCGATGTATTGCAACATCAAACTGCCATGCACGTAGGCATTGTTGCTTCAACAATAGCTCTAGAAAATTTCAATGGTGAAGTCCTCTGGGAATCCGAAATAATTGTTGTTTATCACAGCTGTGTGAGCGCAGTGCCTCTGCTAAGAAACGACACAGGATGTGACGTCAGGCCGCCATTACTGCCCATATTTGGGCACTAAATGCCGCCGCCAGTATCGGTGATTGCGACGACATTTTATGCCGCGCCGGCATCACAGTGCGTTCTAAATGACAGGTACTGGCTATTAATCTTAATTCTAGGAAGGATGTTTAAAAATTCGGGCTCTTTAAAAAATACTTTTGGTCTCCAAAAGGGGGGTGCGCGCGCCCCCTGCGCCCCCGCCTGAATCCGCGCCAGGGTGTTGTCAGCACATTCAACATTCAATATCTCTTGATTTGTATCTGTGTGTTAACTTTTCCTGTTTACTCCCAGACCGTTGTCGGCAAGCACAGGGGAAAGTTTCCTCCAGGTCCGAAGTTGACTCTAACTTCGGGGCTAACCCCTTTTACTTTATCTGCAGCAGTTAGTGAACAACTTACACGAAGGCTCCGCTTTGTCCTTTAGAAGTGACAGCCTTTTTTCGCCGACAACTGTGACTTAAACTGTACTGTGATCTTACCTTATACTGTACATTCACTGCTAAACTCTCTAATAACTTTGGGCTAAACCGTCATTCACCAACGCACTCGTTCCAACCCTCCGCGCGCTCGCTCTCTCTCTCTCTCTCTCTCTCTCTCTCTCTCTCTCTCTCTCTCTCTCTCTCTCTCTCTCTCTCTCTCTCGCTCTACCACACACGTTACGGCTGCTCATGCACACAGCTCCATCCCTTAAAGGTATACTATGCAATCGGGGTTGATTTTCCAGCGAGGCTCCCCCCAGAGGGCGAAAGTAAAAGTGCACTGTCATAAAGATGCTCAGCTGTTCTGGTTTCTCCGTCAAGCCAGGCGCGGTTGTTTTGAGCTTAGCAGACAGGCGAACGCAACGAAAAGTGGAAAAAACGGCAGTACAAACAATGACTAACACAGTGAAGGTATGAACATCAAGCCTCCCGCAGCGTTATCTTAGCCACCGCCGCCGCCTCGCCAGTTTTATTATTATTATTATTATATTTTTTTTAATGTTGGCGAGACGCTACCGCCACCGCCTCGCCAAGCCGCGGCCGCTGCCGCCTCGCCGCGGCCGCCGCGGTAGCATCTCGCCAACATAAAAAAAAGAAAAGAAAAGAAATAATAATAATAATAGTAATAATAATAATAATAAAACTCGATATGCTTGCATATTTATTTGACGTTAACACGCGGTTCTTTGTTGTTGCTTTCGCGCGTGCATATAGTGAATGGCAGGGCAAAAACACATGGAGTTCTCGCCGTAAAGCGAGACTTCTGTGTGTGCGCGTCAAGAGCTCTTGCAATTGCAAGTGCGGTATTTCCCCCACAGACCCCCAGGGCGGCCGAGAATACCTTTGTTTGACCTGAAATGACTCATTTAATCATCCAAAACAGTATGGAACACATTAATTAACTGAAAAATGTTGCATAGTATGCCTTTAAAGGGGCCACGCTACTCGTATGACATGTGTGTTATGTGTGAGTTCTGACCCACCAAAACTTCAATATGGTTAGATATTGGAAAAAAAAGACTCTCGATTCTTGATTCTAAAGCTTACCACATTTTGTGTGGGATATTTTGAGCACAACAGACTCTATAGTGTAAGCGTAATGGCTGCTGCTTGGTCTTATCCTTATGCTATTTAGGATGTAAAGGACCCAAAGGCAGGTAGGAATTTGTTGAAAAAATTAATCTGGAAAAAACATCAGGAAATGAAACAGAAACACTTTCATTCATGCATTATGGTTGAATAAATACTATAAAGTCGGTGAATGGATTCCTACCACTTGGAACAGTTGCAGTTGTTTATTCATTACTGTAACAAGCTTCTCATCGTCCTGTACAAACTGTGCAAGAAGATGCTTGTGACACAATTTGACAGCTCCAAACTCAGTTAGTTATTTACCCAATGTCTAAAATCCAAGGCAGGCTCAAATCACTGACACTGATTGTATATTTAACATATTGGTGAAGCTGTAAATCTTTGCAGATAGCTTATAAAACTGACATCCTGTTTGATCAATCACTGACAGAGCTGGTCGGCTTAAATGTTAACCTTGATTTGGACCAAGAAGAAGAGGAAAGCTGAATTTCCACTGAACGCTACTTAAACCCCATTATCTGAAAGTTTAAAGAATATGGCACAACTGCAAAGACATGGCCGTCCACCCAAAACAGGGGTCAGCAATCTGTACAAACCAAAGAACCACTTTTCTGCTCTTTGTTCTCACAAAAAATATTTTGTTTTGAGCCTCAAAACACTTAAAACATGTTTCTTGCTTGTTTTGTAGTCAAACAATCACTATTTTATTTTTAATTTACACTTTTGAACATCAAACATTTACTAAAATGAAGTAATATTTAGTTTCAATTGAAAGTTCCATATTTGTGGAAAATTAAAGTCCCACTAAGTAAAATTTTTTACCTTAATATATTCTCTTGTAAGTTCCTGTGATGGTAATCTAAGTGTGAGACGATTGAGGGTACGGCAACCCAATGTAAGGCCATTGGAATCAACAACAGTGTTACAAGTCTGCTTATTAGAAGCTATGCCTGGCTTGTAAATGTCGTGAGTCACAGGTTGCGGTTTACTGGGCTTGTTTTTGACCATAAAGTCTCTTATTTGGGCAAAAAATAAGCAACTCTGAACAAGAGCTATAAATAGACCCACCCCCACTGCACTACCGACAGAAAGCCGGTGACTCTACTATCAGTCCGCGTACACCCATATCTCTCCCTCTCCTGAATAAACAATAGCTAAAACGTACCGGCGCTGATTGCGCTGGGCTCAATGTGAGCAGATCTCTCTCTCCGTGTCTCTAGCTGCTGTGAAAATGACAGTGCGGTGTGTTGTCGCGCTGGGTTGTGGTGGGCACGCGGAGGGGAGCAAGTTTGCGACAGTGCTATTTTCAATAAGTCCTGTAGGGGTTGCGCCACTCAAAACTTAGTACGGCTTTAAGGAAAATACTTATATGTAGAGGTCAAACCTTGGCGACCTTTGTTTCAGGCGGTCATCCATCTGGAAACAGATTCTCCTCAGAAAGACTTTTGCACAGCAGGGTTACCTTGGATCAGTGGTGTCCATGAGAAGCACTGCAGCGTCCAGATCGAACCCAGCACTACAAACTTTTTAACTTGTTAAAAACTCCTTGTATGTTCATGCAACAGTAGATGTTATAAACTCATAGTCTCATGCACTACAAGTCTAGTTTTACTACCTTTTTCAAAAAAGTCGAGACAGGATAAAAAAGTGATTTTTTTCCCCCATACATTATTCTGTTGTTCAAAGTTTAAGCAGATTTTGTGTGGAACAGGTTTGGTTATTCAGCAAATGTCAATGATGATTTACTAGAATAAGATCTTTTTGAGGAAAGTTAGGTGGAACATCCATAAAGAAGGAAGAACTTAAGGTTTCCATTGTTATGCCATCGCACCATTGCAAAATTCAGATTGAATTGGAAGCTAATCAGAATCAGAATCAAGTTTATTACCAAGTAGGTTTGCACTTACAAGGAATTTGACTTGGTGTTGATGGTGCAGACAAAATATATATATATATATATATATATATATATATATATATATATATATATATATATATATATATACAGAGCTATATACACAGTATACTGTGCGTTAATGTAACGCAGAAGGTCTGGAGTTGCTACATTTGTGTAGCTTGTAGGTCCTGAACGGGGGAGGGAAAGACGCAGTGTCAAGGGCGGCTCTGGGCCTTTTTGATAAGGCTGGTAGTGGATGGGAAAAAACTGTTCTTGTGGCATGAGGTTTTAGTCCTGATGGACCGCAGCCTCCTGCCAGAGGGAAGTGTCTGAAATAGTTTGTGACTGGGGTGCGAGGGATCAGCCACAATCTTTGTCTGCACACCTCAGAATCCTGAAGGCGTACAGGTCCTGGAGAGATGGAAGATTGCAGCCAATCACCTTCTCTGCAGACCGGTTGACATGCTGCAGTCTGCCCTTTTCCTTGGCGGTGGCACCAGCGTACCAAATGGTGATGGAGTGGGTGAGGATGGACTCAATGATGGAGGAGTAGAACTCCTCCATCATTGTCCTTGGCAGCTTGATTTTTTTCACCTGGTGCAGGAAGTGCATCCTCTGCTGGGCTTTCTTGGTGAGGGAGTTGATGTTCAACTACCCCTTTAGGTCCTGGGAGATGATAGTTTCCAGGAAGCGGAAAGACTCCACAGTGTCAATGGTGGGGTCACAGAGGGTGATGGGGGTAGCTGGGGATGAGTTCTTCCTGAAGTCCACAACCATCTCCACTGTTTTTACAGCGTTGAGCTCCACTTTAGGTCCTGGGAGATGGATTCCTGGATCAATGTGTGCTTCTGTGCTGTTTTTGTGTCTCTCAGAATCCTGGAGACTGGGGAAGACTGAGTGTGAACAGATCACACTCACCAGCAGAACCAGCCTGGTTCTGCTGGAGGTTTTCCTTCCTATTAAAGGGGAGTTTTCCCCTCCACTGTGGGTTCATACATGCTCTGTATGAGGGATTGCTGCAAAGCCATCGACAATGCAGACGACTGTCCCTGTGGCTCTGCACTCTTTCAGGAGGAGTGAATGGACAAGACGTGATGCAATCTGCTGGGTTTCCTTAGCCAGGAAACTTTTGGACCAATCTGACTGTATGATTTGATTGAATTTGACTTTGTAATAAAGTGTCTTGAGATGACATGTGTTTTGAATTGGCACTATATAAATAACATTTTAATGAATTGACTATTTTCAAGATGGAAGGACGATTACCAAGTATAACAAAAAGTGTCCTCCACAATGTTAAATGCGGAGGACAGATTTAATTGAAATGTACATGACAATGACAAGATTCTTCTTCTTCTTCTTCTTCTTCTTCTTATTATTATTATTATTATTATTGTTATTATTATTATTATTACTACTACTGCTACTACTACTACTACTACTACTACAACTAGGCTGAGATATTACCGGAGAATATATGTTGGGAATTCAGCAAGCCTGGTCAGGGCTCCTTTGTGTAGTTGCTGCCATCTAGTGGAACTTCAGTGTAATAAAAAAAAATATTGTACAAACCAGTCCTAAGGACAGTTACATATCATTAACTGTAAAACAGGAGAAAAGACGGCTTAGTTTCTGTAACAAAACAGATGTTTCATCATAATAAACCTATAAATAAAATTAAAATAGTTATTTTTCTCTCACAGCAGCATGTGGTAAAGACATACACATTTGGGCAGCAGACATTACACCACGCAGTGGGACCTTGTCAATATCAAAGACTAGTGATTTTATTAATGTGGGTAGAAAGCTGACCTGGAATTGAAACCCACGTTTCAGTCAACAAGTCAGTCCAATATTTATCCTAAAATTGCACATGTTGTACGGTCCTTTGCATAAGTATTTCACTCATTGTACTCTTTCACATTTTGTCAAATTGCAAACACAGAGTTCAGAGTATTGTATTGGGATTGTATGTGATAGACCAACACAAAGTAGCACAGAATTAAAAACTGGAAAGAAAAGGATGCCTGTTTTTCACAATATCTACAAAAAAAATCAGCTTTTAATATATCCTAAGTAAAAATAAAAAACAAAAAACAAAAAAAAAAACAGCTGGTCTGTGAAAGCCTTAGAGATTTGTTAGAGAACATTACTGAACAGAAAAATTTCCAGACTGTTTTCCCAGGCCAACTATTAGTTGTACGTGTGCATGTCACAAATCTGCTCTTTAGGGAAGAAAGACAAGAAGGAAGCCATAAGAAGTACCATTTGCATTTGGCAACAAGTCTTGTAAGGATCAGAGCAAAAGTGTGGAAGAAGGAAAGGGGAAGCTGGAATCGGACACACAACCTTACGATTGCAAGATGACTACTCTATCCACAGTCTCCCCAAAGAAAGATGCTTCATAAAATTAAGAACATAATGGAGTACTCTGAGCATCCTCTTCATGGGACTGGGATACACCAACAACAGAGTGGTGTCCCCCATAATACAGACAACAATAGCAGACCCTTCTAGGGCCAGAGCCAGACCCATTTTTACAGTACTGGCTTGTTGAAGAAACCTAAATAGAGAGTTACTAAAACGCTTATATTACCATTTGGATTAATACAACTATTTTTAATTCAACTTGAACTGAGCTGAAAGGCAAAATCTTTAGTCTCTACATGTGCAAAGACAGTAGAGACATACCCCAAGAGACTTACACCTGTAACAACAGTAAACAGTGCAAAGCATAAACCCAGGGGGGGATAAATACAAATGCAGATTCGTAAAAGGAAAAGATAATGAGAAAAACGTTTAGCTTTTCTTTCACCTAATAGTTATCCACTCATTTATGTGGACTTATCACATGAAATCCCATTTGAACACATTCATGTTTCTGCTGTAGCATTAACAAAAACTGTATTTCACCCATGGTCTTGTTTCATTCCGGCAATGCGCAGCATCGTATAAATGATCACACTCCCAAACAGGCACTGCTACACCATAGAAGAGGCAGATTACAGTTTCTCCTAATTTCATTAGAACAAAACATTATCTTGAAGGAGCTGAAACCGTGACACTACGATTATTTATACCTGGCAGTTAGTTAAACAACCAAATGAACAAAACAACTGGATTATCAGGATGATTAAATAATCTACAAATATTGCTATTACCTCATCATCACTGAGATAAAATGCTTCATAAAGTCCACCTTATATATTGTTCTTAAATCACATAAAATAAACACCAGGCCATAAATGCAAAGATGAAATACAGATATACAATAAAATAGGTCTTTATGGGTTTTTCTGTGATTCCAGTTAGAATACAGTCCCTTCCATAGGTGTGCACTAAAATGCAGAACAGTTCCGCGTTTAGACCAACTGAATCTCAATCCAAAGGAAGACTCAGATGCTCCATTATGTTGGGTTCAACTACTTCCAGCAGGGGGCAGTGTTACCTGTTACATTGCATGCTGTAGCCTAAGTCAAATGTTTTCAGTGTTTTTAAAAACAGAGCCCTTCAGTCTGATGAAGAAAGGCCATCCTGACAGGAAGAGGTTGAATCTGCAGCAATCACCTGCTGTCAGTCACGCCAGGCTAGAGACACTCTTCATCCTTGACGTAGAGGATCTCATGGGCTGAGCTGGGAACCTGACGGAGGCAGAAATTAGGAAAAAGACGGGCAGTCAGAGGCTGTGTATATTTCCCCTCGGACACCAGAATCAATACTGACGCTTTATAATGAATTAAAACTCACACTTAGTCCTCAACAACAGTTCAAGTTGCAGTTAAACATTATGTGCTGCCGTGGCCAAGACGTTTGGGAGTGTTGCAAATATTTAGCAGCTTTTTTTTTACTTTCACACAGAAACATAACCATGAAGGTTGTGTAAAACAAGCACACATGATGGCCTTTCATTACACACGACCTCAGTAAGCCCTTGTGATTTTGTCACATAACAATCAAACTTTAAAGGTGCTGTATTAGGATTTTATATACCATACCAACTCAACATAGTTGCGAAGTGGAAGGTGAACAGCAGGACATTTAGGATCATTCTGCTTCGCCTGACGGCTCAAGCTCAGTCAGATCTGATGGACAGTGTCTGTGTACACCGATTTTCAGCAGATTCTCAACTGAATTTAGGTCTGGACTTTGACTGAGCCAATCTAGCAGATAAATATACTTTGATCTAAGCCCATAATCTAACCTGTAGCTTTGGGTCTATGTCTAGGGCTGTTGTTCAGTTCTCGCCACAGTTTTTCCACCAGGCTTATTCCATGTTTAGTTCCACGTATCTTCTGACCAGTTTCTCCCTGACCCTGCTCAAGAAAGGCATCCCCACTGTGCCTTAAACCCTCTCCATCTCTCTGCTGGGTTCCTTGGTCTTTATCATGCTGTTTGTTCTCTAATGCGCTCTAAGTTTTGTACAATAAAAAGGCAATAAATAAAATACATTGATGTATTTGCTGGTTAGAATTTGACAGAATATGAAAAGGTACAAGGGGTGTGAATACTTTTTAAAGGTGCGGTACATCAGGCTATAAGAAACACTTTATCATTGCTGAGGCTCAGAACCTCTTGCATCATGTTCTAGAGCTGAACCCTAAGCTGTTTCCAAGTGTTGTGCAATTATACACTGTTTAAAGTTATTTAATGTTTATTAAATAACACTGTCTGTTAAGTATTGTCTGGTGAATGATTGAAAGGGATGAATTCGAGCACTAGCGATCTTTTAACAGCAAAACCTGCATACACATAGAATAAAGGAGTGACAACTTCTTTTCAAGTCCAAGAATTTAATAACAGAAATAAAATGAACATCCAGAGAACATCATTGCTGTTTATCTGAATTAACACAATATTTCGATTAACAAATCCTCTCTACTAGGCTAGTGAAACTGAAGTAAACTACTAAGCAAAATGAAGATGAAAAGAAACTAAGCTAAGGAACTATTTACACGCAAAAACAACAAAAGACAAAACAAAAGTGGTTGGTCATAATCAGAATAATTCGGTGAATCCTTGTTCACTGCAGATCTGATAAAAGAAAAACATGGAGTGGAGTTAAAAACATATGGCATGTATTTCAATCCATTCACAATGCAAAGCCAAAGTTAAACAAACTTTATTTGAT
Source organism: Fundulus heteroclitus (assembly GCF_011125445.2). NCBI lineage: Eukaryota > Metazoa > Chordata > Actinopteri > Cyprinodontiformes > Fundulidae > Fundulus > Fundulus heteroclitus. The sequence goes on from NC_046380.1 coordinate 41,885,945, forward strand.
GAAATAATATTTTGTTTAATGTTAAAGAACCAAAGTTCACCTTAAAGAATGTGAATCGTGGTTATATTAGCTTAACTAATTCAGAACAACATTTGACATGTGTTTCAACCCATTCACAATGCAAAGCACAAGTTAACCAGAACATTATTTTGGGAAAATAACATTCTGGTTACTGATTTGCCCAGTAAAATAATTTAAACCCTTACGACCGACTTTGTTAATGCGATTCTCCCTCCGGGCGTATGGGGTCGTTGTAGCAAATCGGTGGCTAAGAGGTTACAACATAAAGTTATCAAAATTGCCTTTACCAACATTAATATTCGATAGTAATGCGGGGATAAGGCTCATAGCACCATCGAAGGATGGCGGAGCAGAACAGTTACGCTTTATGCTTTAAAACGAACTCCTTTTGAAATGTCCGAAACCGGATGTTAGCAAGGCTAATAGCAGTTTGGCTAGCGGGCGTTCGGCACTAACAAACAAAGGCTTTAGCTTTATTTTTAGTCATAATGAGTGGGCTGGATAACGTAAACATTAATGTCCCATCAATGTATGAAACCCTTGTGGAGATAACCTTCCTGTTAAAACCATAAAATACACTCAAATGATATTAGCAGTACCATAAATGGAAGGCTAGCGTGAGCTATTTCGTTAGCCCTTTGTTGTAAGCATCATGTGTCTAACCAGGGCTCTCAACTCTCACGCATTGACCGTGTGACACACGCATTTCACTAACTTCACACGCTCACACGCAACACACGACATTTCACACGCAAACATGGAATTTCTCACGCATAAAAATCACAAAGCCCGTCTGGGCTGCGGACGACAAAACTCCGTTTTGTCGTCCGCAGCCCTCCTGTTGTTCCTAACATCTCAACTCCTGTTAGGAACATACGGGGTAATCAGAGCTCTGATATATGATGGAGCTTGAATATTAAGGGCTTTATACGTTAGAAGGAGAATTTTAAATTCTATTCTTGATTTAACAGGAAGCCAATGAAGGGAAGCTAAAATTGGAGAAATATGATCCCTCTTGTTGATTTTCATCAGAACTCTTGCCGCAGCATTTTGGATCAGCTGAAGACTTTGAACTGCATTTTGTGGACTTCCTGATAGTAAAGAATTACAATAGTCCAGCCTTGAAGTAACAAATGCATGGACTAGTTTTTCAGCATCACCCCTGGACAGAATGTTTCTAATTTTGGCGATATTCCGGAGGTGAAAAAAGGAAACTCTGGAAACCTGTTTAATATGGGATTTAAATGACACGTCTTGGTCGAAAACAACACCAAGATTTTTAACTTTATTACCAGAGGCCAAGTTAATGCCATCCAGATTAAGTGATTGATTAAGAACTTTATTTTTTGAAGACTCTGGCCCAAAGATTACAACTTCTGTCTTGACAGAATTTAAATGCAGGAAATTTAAAGTCATCCAGCTTTTGATGTCATCAAGACATGACTGCAGTCAAAGTAACTGATTGGATTCATCAGGATTCATGGATAAATGTAGCTGAGTGTCATCAGCATAACAGTGGAAATTAATCCCATGCTGTCTGATAATTTTGCCAATCGGAAGCATATATATAGTAAATAGAATTGGTCCAAGGACTGAACCCTGTGGTACTCCACAGGTGACCCTAGAGTTTGAGGAAGATTTATTATTAACATGGACAAACTGGAATCTGTCTGACAGATAAGATTTAAACCAGCCTAATGCTTTTCCCTTAATCCCTACAGTATGCTCAAGTCTTTGTAAGAGAATATTGTGATCAACTGTATCAAATGCAGCACTGAGATCTAACAGGACAAGTATAGACACAAGTTCATTATCTGAGGCCATGAGAATATCATTGGTGACCTTCACCAGAGCTGTTTCAGTGCTATGATGAGCTCTAAAGCCTGACTGAAACTCCTCAAGTAGGTCATTACTTTGTAAATGTTCACATAGTTGATTAGCAACTACTTTCTCAAGAATTTTAGATAAGAAAAGAAGATTAGATATAGGTCTGTAATTTACTAACTCATCTTGATCAAGAGATGGTTTCTTAAGTAAAGGTTTAATAACAGCTACTTTAAAAGCCTGTGGTACATATCCATTTACCAAGGATAGATTAATCATGTATTGCATTTCTGCAATACGGAGGATATGAAAAAGGGGACAGACTCTTTAAGTTTTGATACAGCATTATCCGATAAAGATCTACTATAATGGAACCCTCTTTTGGGGGTGGAGAACTCAGTTAGATTAAACTCAAATGTAATTAAAAAATTATCAGATAGGACAGGGTGGTGAGGAAATACTGTTAATTCTTCACAATCAATGCCATATGTCAGCACAAGGTCTAAAGTATGGAGCCAAGAGTGCGTCGGTTTATGCACATTTTGAGCAAAACCAATTGAATCTAGGATAGTTTTAAAGGCTACACTAAGGTTATCACATTCTGTGTCAACATGGATGTTAAAATCACCCACTATAATAACCTTATCAGTATTTAACACCAAATCATGGATGCACGCTGGATCATAAAACAGTTCTGCTAACCAGATGCAGTTTAAAAAGCCACTTAGTCTGTTTATAAGTTTCGTTTTTATTAATTCTGCATTTTTTAACTACATGCACCGTATTTCTGTGTCTCCGCGCTTGCTCCTCTCCCCCCTCCTTTCCCTCGGAGCAGGTGCGTTTATCACCGTTCACTATTCAAAACGTGAATCACTACGTTTAATGTTCTCACATCGGTAGCAACGTGTGCCAGTTAAAGTCAATAGGAGAGTTAGTAGCTGTATTTCATGCTATTTTTTTTTAACAACATAGATTCAGTGGCACTTCGGTGGGCTGCTGCCTCGCGCTTTAATTCAGGTGCGCACTTTTAAGGGTCATTTTAAAGAACTTGTAACATCAGGGGCTTCATCTCAGACTTGTCAGTACCCCTGTTACCTTTATAGGAGCCCTTTACAGTAATTGTGCATTTTCCCCACTGTTTACCCGTCGCACGCAGCGCACGGGGGTAAAATCCGCCCACCTCACCGCCCAGAGCGCACTGACGAGAGCAATAGAGATTTGACTTGTCAGCGCGGCGACTGACTGAGAAACCTGTCGCTGTGAAACGTGATGGGAATGTTATACACTGTAACAGTCTAGAAGTGCATTGAGCTGAAAAGAGGGAGACATCAGCAGCTGGATCGTGCGTAAAGACGCAGCGGGAACCTCTGTGTGCTTCAGTGTTGCTGCTGAGGGGAAAATGTTGACCATAAAGGCTTGATGAAACTCAGCTTGATTCACCAATCAGCTTATAGATTTACAATGATAAACAACCCATAGATTAATGTGTAACAGTATAATAATTCAGTCAATAACTTAAAACTACTTAATTTTATTCAGTATTATTTGAACAATTGTGTATTTTTTATGTCTTAATCCATTAACTGAACAATAAAGTATTAATACGTCTCTTTCTCTTTTTAACAAAAGTAATACATGTCTACTTCATTGTCTGGTGGGATAAAAATGAGATGAAGTTGACTCCACCGGCTCTTCCAGGGTCCGGTTAGCCCCGCCCCCAAACAAGCCCCGCCCCCAAATTAGCATAATCTCACTCTTAACTTTTGATAAAAGTTGAGAGGTCTGTGTCTAACGGTTTACAAATTTCCCAATAAACCTTTTACTTCACCCTTAGCTCCCTGTCCAAACCTGTCCTTTGTCTCGTGTCAGTTCTGTCCAGTTTGGCCATTCACGGAAGGAGTGTTGAAGGAGGGAAGTTGTTGGCGGGCTAGCGTTAGCTCTGCAGCACCACATGGTGATGGAACGTTCATCACAAACTCGCAACCAATAGCTCTTTGTGGTTCTTGGTCCATATCCTTCATCAGCTCCAAAAACTCTCTTCTGGCTCCCATAAAATTTGTCCCTTGGTCACATCTTAGTTGTCGAACAGGACCTCTTATGGCAATCAGAAACCGAAGAGCGTTCTTGAAAGCATCAGTTGATAAGTCATCAAGTGTTTTAATATGCACAGCTCGTCAACATAAGCAGGTGAACAATAATCCATATCTTTTGACTTCCTTTCTTCCTTCCTTTACCATGAATGGGCCAAAACAGTCAACACCGCAATATGTAAAAGGAGGTGCTGTTTTTGTTCTTACTTCTGGTAACTCTGCCATCTGTTGGACATTTGTGGTCTTTCTATATCGCCTACATTTAACACAGTGGTAAATGTGCGAAGAAACCATACTTCCACATCCTAGAATCCATATGCCATTTGCACGCAATTCATTTATGGTCATGCCTCTTCCTTGATGTACACGTTCATGGTAGTGTTTAACCAGGAGGGCTGATACATGGGACTCCTTGGGAAGAATTGCGGGATGTTTGACATGATGATGCAAGGCTGATTGGGACAAGCTTCCTCCCACCCTGAGAACATCGGACTTGTCCAAGAAAGCATTTAGCTGCTTTAGTCTGTTATGTTTGGGCGACTGTGACTTGATGGGTTGAGTAGTTGTCTTGCAATCAGAAGGTTGTGGGTTCGATTGCAGCTTCCCCTTGCCACATGTCAATGTGCCCCTGGGCAAGGCACTTATCTCGGTGTATAAATGTGTGCGCGTTAGTGAGAGTGACTGGGTGAATGTGGCTATAGTGTACAGCGCTTTGGGTGGTCAGCATGACTGGAAAAGCGCTATATAAGTTCAGTCCATTTACCATTTGCAGAGAATTTTACTTCTGAGATCTGATTTTCTGAATTTCCTCAGTAAAAGCTTCCTTTTGCACTAGCTTGATAATGAAAACTTCTGTGTCTCTTCTCTCTTCAAGATCTGTTGTTTTGTTTGTTCTTTCTTGAAGACCTTTAAACTCTATGCATCGTTTGAGTCTGGAAATAGCCTTTACAGCTCTCGACCAATCAGAGAACTTCTTTAGACGCTCTAGAACAGGCTTCACTTGTTTTGAATGCACGGTGTGTGCATGACCTGTACGGAGTTCAGGATCTGTCCCTTCAACTTTTCCTTTTTTATTGGAAGATCTTTTTTCCAAAGGAAATCTGGACCCTTCAACCAGTTTGATTCTTTCAGTTGTGCAGCATTTAAACCCATTGAGGCGTGATCAGCCGGATTTTCCACTGAGCTGACCTCTTTATTGTTTGACACAAACTTATGCAGATGTAGGTTGCCTGTTTTGCAAAGTTCCCTTGACTCTTTGACCAGCTGTATAGCTTTGGCTGTTGATGTTACACTAGTAAGTCCATCGTCAACGTAAAAACCTCTTTGGATGAATTCAACAGTCTCTTTGCTGAACTTGTTTCTACCTTGCGATGAAATGTGTTTGAGTCCAAAATTACAACATCCAGGAGATGACGCTGCTCCAAAAAGATGTACTTTCATCCTGTAAACTGAAGGTTCGGAGTTTAAATTGCCTTTGTCCCACGAAAGAAATCTTAAATAATCTTGATGTTCCTTTTTTTTTTTTTTTTCCAGTGTCCTGTCTAGCAATGTGGCAATAGGAATTGATGTCTCAATGCCAGATAGAGCTCGACAGATTTTGCTTTTACAAGTGGAGCGAACAGATTTCGCTATAGTGCTCCGCTTGATTTATGCTTGTAAATAGCTTTATTGTGATTCCTGCAGGGAGAAATTCAAATTATATGGACACTACAATGGGAGAGTAAAGGAAGAACAAGAAGAGAGAGAAGAAAAAAGAGAAGAGGTGAAAGAAAGAAGACATAAATAAAAGGGAGAGAGTGATAAAACGTTCTTCGTCTGCTCCATCACCTGGAAAGAGAGATGCAATAAGAACAGCACAACCAACAGACATAAAGCAACAGATACAATCAAATAACACCTAGATGCCATTGCTAAATCATATGTATTATTATTTAAGCTGACATGTGTAATGTGATACCTGAAAAAAGAAAGTGAAAGAACATAAATAAATAAATAAATTATAAGCTTTCTGTATATAAGTGAACATTTAATACCTGGGACCCAGCACCTGTGGGACTTTGTGAGAGTGCACTAGTTTAGGTGAAAATTATCCAGAAGGAAATAGTTCAATAGTGGTTGTGGAGAACCAAAGGCCGCCTTCCCCGAGCACAGAGGCAGGAGTCAGGGGACCCATAACCCAGGACTCCCAAAGGGGCCCCTAAAGCAGGGCGCCCAGGAGGGGCCGACACAGGATATCTGCAACCCCCCCCAAGGAAAGAGGAGAGACGACCCCGAGGAAATCCCCCAGCTACCGCAATGCCACGCCCCCACGAGGCCGTTGGCTCCGCCGGCAGCCAGCCCCGCTGAAGTGGTCCCGGCCATGGGCCCTTAGGGCCAGAGACCCCAGGGGCGCCCCGCCCCTCGCGACAGGGGCCCCGGCCGCCCCCCGGGGGGCCAGGCCCTTCGAAGCGGCCGCCGGGAGTGGGCCGGCGCACGCCCGGGAACCCACCCCAAACCCGAGGCCCACCAATGCGCCAGAGGGCCAAGGCGCCTGCCAGCGCAGGAGGGGAGGACGTGGGGGGATGGGCTCCGCACCTAGCGGAGACTTGAGATGTTCTTGAGAGAAGGAGCGGACCACACCCATACCTGGAGAAAAAAAAAACTCATTCACACCATCCCTCCCTAGTGCCCCACTCGCCACACACAGATTAAAAAAAAAAGACGCTGTACACACATTCCCACAAAACACAGTCTTCGCATCCAACACTGACAAGAGGGGGGTCACCCCAAATCAACTATACGAGGGGCGTCTGGTCCCGCCCCCGGACCAGACGCCCCTCGGACCGGGCCCCCCAAAGAGGGGGGGCCAACACGACCCATACGAGCTACCCAGCCAGAACCCCCCTCACCCCCTAAATACCTAATAAACCCCCTCCCTCCCCCACCTTACCCTAGCCACCCCTACCCCCCACCCCTCCTGGGGGGAGCGGAGGCGTCAGCCCCAGACCTGGCAAGCCGTTGACTACCCATAGCAGCCCCCCGCCAAGACCCCGGACACAGTGGCCCGCACCTCCTCCAGGCCCCAGACTCCTTGCCGCCATCGCAGAACGGGGGTGTGCAAAAGACCCCGATCCTCCCTACGCCCGCTCAGATGTTGTGTTGTTGCATGTTGTTCTCAAGTGTGTTTAAAAACTGGGAGCGCCGAAGAGGGTGCACGGCACAGCCCACCTCTCCCCCTCCAGGCAACTGCCCAGAACCCTCAATGTCTAAGTGCGAGAGGAGGTGAAGGGAGCCGTCCGAGGTGAGGCTCACACAACATAAGCGCCCGCCCTCCCCCCATACCATGGCCTACATGAGTGTGCGTTGTGAAAATATTTGGAGTGAAAGTGTCTAAGATGCATGATAAAATTGGGGAGAGGGGCGTCACCAGAAAGTGGCAACCTCCAGTAACGCCCCCTCCCCAAGGACCTACATGTGTGGCGGCGTGATGGAGCAGGCAGAGGGAGGAGTCCGGGGATGGGGAGCAAAGGACTGGGAAGCCATCCCAGGGAGCCAGCTCCCCTACTGACTCTAGGCACCCCCGCTCCCCGAAAGCCCCACCCAGAGAAGGGGGCCTCGCCAGCGGCACCACTGTAGCCCAGGGGCCAGGGAGAGGCCGCACTGCCCGCTAGCCAACCACCCACCAGGACCAACACCTCAACCCCCCCCCCCCCCAGCCCACCCACCAAGCCTACTGGCTTTACCCCCCCCAAAAATAAAAAAAAGTAAGTAAATAAATAAATAAGAGGAGGGGACCCTGGCCAGCCAGCCCGCACGAGCCATCCCAAACCCCACTCCCCAAGCGAAACCCGCACCAGGAAACGACACGGACCAGGACCGGGACAGGGGGCCGGACACAAGATGTTCCTTAATGACATGGAATTGGTGGAACATTCTTTCCACATCACACATAATGGCGACGAGGCCCTTTCTAAATCGGCATAACACTCCGACCAATGTGTTGGTGAGATCCGGTCCAGTCAGTAGATGATCGTTGAGAGATGTTCCTTGGAAGTGTGCAGAACAGTCAAAAACCACACGTATTTTCTCTGGTTTGTGGGGGTGGTAAACCCCGTGATGCGGGATGTACCATGCTGTCTTGTTGTTCAGCTCATGTTCTGGCACCTTTTCTGCATCTCCGCGAGTTATAATATCGTTCATGAACTTGAAATAATCTTTATAGTATTTCTCATCCCTTTTTAGTCGACGTTCCAATGAAGACAATCTGTGTTCAGCACTTTGCTTGTTGTTTGGGAGATTCGGATTGTCTGTTTTGAATGGTAACGGGAGTTCGTAATGACCATCATTCTTCTGTTTTATACCTTTGGTCATCTTTGACATGAACAAAATGTCTTCCTGTGAAACTGGATTGTCATCTATTGCATGTTCAGAGAAATCGGATTCCAAAGCCTTAATCACATCAGTTGGACTGGCTTCCTTTACTTCAGTTCTGCATTCAAAATGTACTTGCTGCTTGAGTTCAACTGCTGGTTGTGAAACAGGGAATACTTCACAAACAATTATTCTGTGACTTGTACCGATGACATCATTGTGATTTTGAGATTGAGATGAACAACCAACTATGCTCCAGCCGAGATCAGTTAACTGTGCGTAAGGTTGGTTCTCTTTGCCTGCAAGAACTTTGCGTGGTAGGAGGGCTTGTTGACAATTATAGCCGATAAGTAGACCAACTTCGCATTCGAGCAGTGGAGGTAGCTTATCTGCCAGCTTTTCCAGATGAGGCCACTTTAAGGCGGTTTCAGACGTTGGGATATGTGATCTGTTGACAGGGATAAACTCTCTTGTATATACTGGTGGCAGTGTAATTCTCTTTTCATCGTTATATCCTCTAACTTGAAGATTTACCAGCTTGTCACATGGTATAACTGTTGACTTGGTGGACATAGTTGACAAGCGCAGATTGACTTTACTTTTATTTGTGTCAAGACCTTGGGCTACTTCATCCAAGATGAAGGATGTATCACTTTGTGAATCAAGTAGTGCATAAACTAAAACCTCTCTGTCTGGGTCGTTCTTTGAGGAAACCCATACAGGTAGAATAGAGGATGTCAACGTGCTTGAAGTTGCTTGAGTTACCCTGTTAGAGATCGCCACCGATGGTTTGTCTCCTTCTTCAGCGTCAGCTTCGTCATCGTCTGGAGACTTTTCACTCACTGCAGGTATTACCCTGTTACGCTCAATGAATGCATCATTGTGCAGACATGTTGGATGTCTCTTTTGACATTTTTCGCATGTGCTCTTTTTGTCACACTTCTTGGAACGATGTCCTCTCTCTAAACATCCAAAACACAGCTTTTCTGCTTGTGCAAACTTGATACGGTCTTGGAGTGGGGTTTCTGTGATTTTGAAACATTTATCAAGGATGTGACCATTTCTTTTGCAGAAAGGACAGGTCACAGTATTTGTGTTATATGAGTTTGTTGTTAGCATTTTTGCTTGGATGACTTGATTGCATAATTGTTTGGGTTTACTTATTTCCATACCTTTAAGTCTGCTTCAGTGGATACAAAATCTGCAAACACATAAAAAGATGGATATTCTCCATCACTAGCCCTTCTTATTTTCATGGCTGTCCGGTTCCATCTTGTGGTCAACCAATCTGGGGGTTGTAGCAAGAGTTTTTGGATTTCCATACAATCATTGAGAATCTCCAGTGACCTTATGTGTAACATTGCAGCTTCACAATTCTTCAGGAAGTCACCAAATTATCTCAACTCACTTCCATCCTTGGAGTTTATTTTAGGCCAACTGTGAAGCTTGTCTCTGAAGCATTTTCCTATGGTGAATAGATCTCCGAAACGTTTTTTTAGCTCTTTCCAAGCTGAGTCATTTGCTTTATCTGTCCCCACTAGAAGAAAACCTTCAACTGCTTTCTTTACGGGTCCACCAAGATACTTTCTGAGATAATTTGGAATGTTTTTCCTTTCTATCAGGGTTTCAAAGGACAACTGCCAATCTTTGAACTTTAAGGGGTCACCAGTGAACAATGCAGGTTCTGGAGTTGGAAGACGATTAGCGTTTATTGCTTCAGCTAGTATGCCAACTGGCTCATAATTTGACTGTTGTTGAGCTACAACAGAGGAAACCTGTGTGGCTTGAGGGATGAATGGTGGACTTGATGCTTTAAGCGTTTGGCTTATGGTGGCCTTAGGTTGTTCAGCAGGACTTTGTTGGGCTTGGTTTATTACTGTAGGATTATGTGGCATAGATTCAACGATTTTAGCATTATGGAAATGGGTAATATTTAGAGCTGGAGAAGAACTGTGTGCTGTGAGAGGGATTGCTTGGATTTCACTTTCTGCTTTAATGCTCTGTGATGAACTCTGACTTTCAGAAATACTTTCAGCTTCATCATAAATCTTTACTCGTGCCTTTGCAGCATTCAATTTTTTAACTTCTTCCAAGCGTTTAATCTTTCTTCGCTGCTCTTCCATTGCTTGCTACCTTTCCAAATTCTCGCGTTCTAGTTTTTGTAACTCCATTGTTTCTTTTTCTTGCTCTTCCATAACTGCTAATATTTCTTGAGATGCAGCTGCCTCAGCCTCTGCTTCCAATCTCTTGGTTGTTTGTGAACTACCTGAACTACTTTTAGACCTTCTGGATTTTGACCTTGATGTCGTACTTTCAGATCCTAAGCATGACCCAAAATCTGGCCACGGCTCTTCGTCGCCTTCTGCAGAGTCTCCTTGCAGTTGTTTCTCAGCTCTTCTGACAATAAATGCAGAAAGTGATGTACATGCATCTACTTTGCGTCTTGCGTCTGCACCAGCAGTGTGTATTTGTCGTATTTCTTCATAAATGGTTTGCATATATATGCAGGTGACATTTACATTGTTAATCAGCTCCTTTAATTCACTGTCTGAAGCTTCTTTTCTTAATATTACTTTCCTCAGTCTTGCTTCATATCTCCATTTTTCAAAACCGACTGCATTCTGTGTTGAAGCATTTTAAGTTTCTCCTCTTGAAGCGCTTTACCCTTTTCTGTTAACGTTCTAACTCTTTCACTTCTTCGAACAGTCTGTGGTTCTGAGATTTGCTCAGTATCATTTTCCTCCACTTCAGTACTTGATAGAGCATAGAGTTCTTTATGATCTTTGTCAGTCATTTTATAAGTCTGGTTAAATGTCATGCTAAATGCTCTTTTTAAATTGCAAAATACTCCTTCAAATTTCTAACTTATGTGACTTGAATATTACTTTATACTGTAGCTGTAATAAGATTCACTCTTAATACAGATGTATTTCAACTTAAACAAATTTGTTAACTTCCCACTTAGTTTGACCTCAAGATACATACACAACACTCTTTCCTTAACAACAACACACTTACAGGCCCGGACATGTTCTCCGGGCGACGAGAAGTTCCACAGGTGCTGGATGTGCGTCGGTCAGGCTCATGATCCAGGCCTTCTCCTTGGTCTAAGCAGTAAGGAAGGTCCAGGGAGGTGAGTTCCACGGAACGGCTGTTCTGGGGAGCATGTAGCTTTTGGGTCTTCCGTCACATGGGGGCCCCATGGGGCCCCCATGTGACGGAACTGGCTGGGGCCTTGGGGGCCCCAGAAGAGTGTGTCTCAGCAGCTTGGAGTCAGTTAGAAGCAGGAGAGAAGAGATGAAGAGATAATCTGTGTCTTTGGGAGGAAGGTTTTACAGCAAGAGAGAACCCCTGCTGGGAAGAAGGGGCGTCCAAGCTGTGAGGGTCTCATGTTGCAGACAGAGTGGAATTTCCTTTGTTACCCCTCCATACTACATGTTCAGAATTCAATCTAAGATCAATTATTCGTCACGGTGTAATTATAGCATAACACAAGGTTAAGCAAACAGTCTTAAAACCCATATGAATAAGCCTTTTTAAAGTTTTCTAAAGATCAAAAAATAAAATAAAAACAAAACTAACTGTAAGAACATTTTCAATAAAAGACAATAAAAACTGACAGATGAAGAAATTAAATGTTTTAACATTTAATTTCTTTATACTGAGGCGGTACTGCTTAATTTTGAAATTTGTTTCTAAGTGGCCACAAAGGACACTTTTATGAGGAGGAGCTCAATAAGCATTACCAAACGAACCCAAAAAACAACTGAAATCTTATCAGCAAATCTGAATTAATTTATGTAAATACCTGTATCCTTAATAACTGTGGTCCTTTTAGCAGTTATTGTTGTTCACCTGCTTATTCTTTGTTTTTTTTTGCTTTTTTCTTTTCTTGCTGCAAACTGAAATTAAGCCTCCATGAACAAGCATTAAACACTGTGCAATCTGTCCTCTTGGAGCAATGTCTGCTTTCTTTAAACCTTAACCAACACATAAGGCATTAAACAAATGAGAGCAGTGTTACACTTTGGAGTTTCTACTAACAGTGAGGATTCAAGAGGACAACATGCAGATCAAACAAAAGGTAAAAAAGGCTCAGCAAAAATGTCCAGAATGAGCTTCAAGTAGAAATAGTTACATTCTGTGTGCAGGATGCATAGTCTTGGAAACATGACAAGTCCAGAGTTACTGTGAGAATGGCACCGCACACCAGACAGTGTCGGACCCCTGTGTGTGATAATAAATATTTGCTAATAAATATTTTTACTTAAAAATAATAAATATTTTTGATAAGAAATAACATTACTAGTTGTTAAAATCAAACGGAAAATGTAAATGTTAATAATAATAATAATAATAATAATAATAATAATAATAATAATAATAATATGAATATGAATATGAAATATAAATATTGTGATAATTCAGATAATATGAAAACTTATGACTAAATATCAACATTTTAAATGGAATAAAAGTTCATGACCAGTGGCGGCTGGTGGAAAAAAATCTAGGTGGGGCTGGCCAATAGATTTCCCTGCCTAACCCAGTACATGCCATCAAATTAAAAGTCGGAAAATTACTACGATTCCACAATAAGCATTTAAGTCCCTTCTCAGAATCAGCAGCTTATAGATACATTCAACCATTTACAGCTATATTAGGTCTTATTTTGGAAAGGAACAGTATTAAATACAACACTAAAATTCACTATTTGTCACCAAAGTAGGCATACACCATACTGATACATTATCTTCAGCCAAACAGTTTCACTATGACACAATTTCAAAATATGAAAAAAAAATTATCAGCTGACAAAATTATGTACCTGATACAATGTTCACAGCACCTTCCAAAATCTTTCCAACATATAGCCCAATATTCAAACTCACTTACCACACGACAAAATGTGTGTCTCTCTCTCTGTCGTCGTCGCCGTAATCGCTACTTCACTGCCTGACTGACTGCGAGCTACATTACTTCATGTTAAAACGGCTTGCCAAATACCTATATCACTGTGCAGCAAGGGCTATGATTCCAGGAGCCCCAAAGCCATTCATTTTGGTGATGCTGATTGGCCAAATATTTATACATTTTCCCTAGCAGCATTATACAATTGATTATTTCGCTACACTTGCGGGGCTCCTTGAGTGACAGCCCTAGGGGAGAAATGCTACGTTCTGTCGGTGGAAATGCACTGTTAAATGAGAGTCAATTGGAGAGTCAATTGTTAGAGTTAGTAGAAGTGTTTTAATAATTCTTATTACATGTAGCCACATACTATTAATTAAAAACTGTCATTAATAATACTTTTGAAATCTAAATATATTTTGACTTTTCCCCTCCACATCTAGGGAGGGCAGCACCCGAGCGCCCCCTATGGGCCAGCCACCACTGTTCATGACACTGAACTAAAGTTTGGGGAGCTGATGAGAGATCGGAGCATCCATCAAATAACAGACGTAAAGAGTTGTTTCTCATAAAGGATGGAAGTTGTAAATACAGCGGTCAAAGATGTGAAAATTTACTGCTAAATAAAAAACATAAACAATTATAGGATATTTAACTTACTATTCCATTATAAATAATTAAACTATGAATATAGTCCTCTCACTTAAACGCATAACCCCTCCCTGGGGGCTGACTGGGGACATTGTGACAAGTTGGGAGAAAGGTGAAGTTTTTAGCTGAATCTGTTTCACTATTATGTTCGATAATGATGAAACATCAATGTATTGTTTTGATATTAGTAAGATTAATTATCCAAATGGCCTGTTTGCCAAAACGTATTTGGTCACAGAACAAAGCTCAGCTCAGAAGAATTCAACATCTATGTGTCTTACGGGTTAAGATCCTTACTGCAGCTATAAAAAACGGCAGAGGCTCGAGATGAGCTAAAAATTAATTTGAGCAAAGTCCTTAAATGACTGTGCGTTCAGAGATGCCCTTCTGCCCACCTTGGTTGTAATGGGTGGTTATTTGAGTCACTGTTGCCCTTCTATCAGCTCGAACCAGTCTGGCCGTTCTCCTCTGACCTCTGGCATCAACAAGGCATTTCCGCCCACAGAACTGCCGCTCACTGGATGTTTTTTCTTTTTCGGACCATTCTCTGTAAACCCTAGAGATGGTTGTATGTGAAAATCCCAGTAGATTAGCAGTTTCTGAAATACTCAGACCAGCCCTTCTGGCACCAACAATCATGCCACGTTCAAAGTCACTCAAATCACCTTTCTTCCCCATACTGATGCTCGGTTTGAACTGCAGGAGATTCTCTTGACCATGTCTACATGCCTAAATGCACTGAGTTGCCGCCATGTGATTGGCTGCTTAGAAATTAAGTGTTAACGAGCAGTTGGACAGGTGTACCTAATAAAGTGGCCGGTGAGTGTATATATATATATATATATATATATATATATATATATATATATATATATATATATATATCACACTCCCTATGGTTAACCCGTTAATCTATTCATGGTGGATATTAGGGACATTTGCCTATTTATTATTTGGATTGAACCAAACTCTACAAAGGGGTAAAAAGATATATATCATCTTGTACACGGGTATCAGTTAGCAGTAGGGTTTGGGAAAAGTATTAGTTTGGGTTGAATTCAATTGCTTCATTCAGCTAAAAGCCTGACGACTGTTCGACTAGATGTTAGCCTTCGACTGCTCTGTGGATAATTTCACTTTTCCAAAACATCACCTGCAGTGTTGATGTGGGGGTGAAGCTCACCTGGTTAACTCCTCCCACCACCAGAAGGCGGTCTCTGATGATGATGGAAGAGGCAGAGCATCTGGGGAAGTTCATGGGAACCAAACGTTCCCACTTCTTTTTCTGAGGGTTAAATGCTTCAACTGTGTCCAAAGCTGAGGGCTCATGACCTAAAGGAGGAATTTAGATGCAAACAGTTAAACTAATTTGAACAAGTCACAGTATGGCGTCAGTTTATTGCAGTTACTTGTAGGGGATGGCACTAATGCAGAAATGTCATTTTATGATTTTTTTTTTACAGCAAAATAACAACTTGATCACAATTTTCTACTACATAGAACAATGAGTTTAAAGAAAACACCCAAACAACTTTTCTGAACAGACTGCCTAATCTTGCCAGCTTGTGTCAACAGCAGGTAACATACAATAGGTCCATGAGTAACAATTTATGTACACTCAATCCAAAAAAATACATTAAAGGTAAAAAAGCAACACCACTCAAATAAAGTGCACTCTTACACTTGAGTGAAAATTCATGATGTTTATCAGTTTAGGAGAAGGTGCCGGAAGTTGCTTAAATTAGCTTTAAAACGTGTTAAGTTCAAAGTACAGTATTAATACTTAAGGTCCTTGGACCGTGGAAGTTTGAAGGAAGCTGTGTCACAGCTCATTTGCCGTATTCACATTATCCACCTTATTCCTCGGTTAAATGATGCCATGCCTGAACTCTGTTGGTAATTGCTAGGCCTGCATTTTGACGTTAACAAAAAAGCATGTGGGACCATTTTACGACTTACATTAAAGGTATAGTGGACAATCGGTTAGCTTCGGTGTTAGCCATTCATTGTAGCTCTTCTGCTCTCACCGTATACTTTGAACATGGATGAGAAGAGGAGGAAGGCCTCAGTAGAAACATATAAGACAGACCAGGCTGCAGAAACAAATTACAGGGGGGGCATTCCATTTTTTTAAGGGGCACACTTTTTAAAAAAAATATGTATATACGCTTCAGGCTGAACAGTGGCTCTCTAACCACTCCTACACTGCTGAGAAAGAAATTCTCAATAAAATCCCAAAATCTAAAAAAACCTAACAAACAAAAAGCAATAGTGTAGTCAGTGTTGCCAAGTTAGGCAGGTTTTCACCCAATTGGGCTTCTTTTGAACACATTGAGCTGGAACAAAATAGCTTATGGGCAGGTTGTAAAAATTTGGGAAGTTTTTCACATTTGTTGGGGTTTTAGAAAGAATTACTAACAAAATATATCAAAATAGTTAATAATAGAAAACTAAAACCATTTTAATAAAATGCCATCTCCTTCAACTCATTTTACTGGTCAATTTATTTTTTAAATGAGTCGAATCTATGTGACATCACGTTCTGTCTCTCTTCGAGGTCGGTCGTGTCTTCTCTACTCTCTGCTTCTCTCTTCTCCAGCTTTCCCCCCCCCCCCCCCCTCCCACTCTCCTGCTTCTGCTGCTATGTCTTGTCTTTCTGAGCACTTTCTTCATATCAACCGAACTCTGAAAAACATGGATCTGGTAAGCTGGTCTCTCAATGCTATTGATACATTTTTTTCGACGTGTAGGCAACAATCGGGGGACCCGTCTGGTCCTGATTTGACTAATTTTGTGGGATACACACTATATTCTTGGATGGAAAACGGTGTGTCTTTCGACTTTGTCATTCCTGGACGTTTGAAACGTTTGCATGTTTGGATTCAGGACACTTGGATTTCTACTTATTGGATTTGGTGAATTTTTGATGTATCAGCAAATACAGCGGATGTCGGTAGCCATTTGGCCTTGATCAGGCTGCCGGCTGCATATGACATGCCCGCTAAGGCGGTGAACGGACAGTTCTGGAAGGTGGAGGAGCGACACCGAAAAGCTGGATGTGCTGGTACGCAGACTGGCTTCAGTGGTTGAACTCAAAGGGTCATGGGATAAAATCTGGAAGTGAAGCGCGGAAAAGCCCAACAATTTGGAAAATTGGATTTCACCATTTGGAGCCAGCAAAAGACTTAGGGCTGCCAGGAAAGTAGTGCAGCTTGTCTCAATAACAAATAACATATTTGGTCTATGCCCTCCCTCTCTAATCACTCCTGGTTTTGTTATGAGGAACGAGCTCAGAACTCTACCCTGCTACCCCCTTCCCCGTTGACATCTGTGGATGCTTTCTGAACTGTTAGCCGGCTGATAACATCAAGGACAATGGCCTCCGGAGAGTGTTCACGGAAATATAAACACTTTCACCCAAACAGACACACATAACTGATGCTCATAAAACTGATGAACTTACACGCGACTAGTCTCAAATGTTTACCTTCTGCTATATGTGTCTCGTCTTATTTGTGCTTTTTGTGAAAGAGGTTTTTGATACCTCAAACTGTATCCTGTTATAGGATAAAGTGTGAGTTATGTTTTTTTCCTCTCACCTTCCTTTTTTTTGTGGCCTCTATTTTTCCACAGAGTAATGGCAGTGCCCTGTGGGCACCGTGTAAGGCGGTTGTCCTTGGCAGCAAGGCCTTAGTAAATCGTCTCCTCCTGTAAATGTTTGTGATGTTTGTTTGTTATGTTATGGCGGTTGTACTGAAAGAGCAATTTCCCTCTGGGATCATTAAAGTATATCTGATTCTGATCAATGAATAATAGTTATAATGAATAATATTGTTATAATAAAACAAGAAAAGAATAATGGTCAATCAAGTGTCACTATAAAATTGTATTGGTCAACATAAATGCCCCAAGAGGCTTTGAGTTCAACTGATCAGCTTAAAAATATTTCATGGCTGTGTGAAAGTGAAATGTTTGATTGAGCTCTGTAAGATAAATTAAGTTTATATTGAGGTAGATTTATTACTCATGCTGGGAAGCTATTGATAAAAGTTTTTTTTTTTCCAGTTGATATATCATGATTGTTAAAGTGATCGTGTGTGTTATTTGGTTGACTGATTGTACATTTTGTGCAGATTTTTTTTCTTTGCTTCAGCTCAGTTGTGTGCTAACACCATGTTCTTATGTCTTTAATTGTTCTGTGCTTTTAACATGAGAGAGTTTGATATTTGGACTTGTTTTTTTCTTTTAAGCTGGGCAGGTTTTATGCTGGTTTGGGTTACTGGAAACTAACAGTGGGATAACCTGTAGAGCTGTGTCTTGACTCAAAAGTCCAGCATAAGCTATACACTGATAAACATGAAGGCTGGTGTCAGGCTGAACACTGAAGTAAAAATTCATACTAGCAGAGGTTCTGTAATTAAAGCAGCTATGAGAACAATAATAATCAGATCAGAATAAAGCACAGTTCCATTCTGTCTACAGTAACCCAAGTTTCTTCAGTTCAGCAGTTTTCCTGCTTGGTTCTGCTCCTTGTGCTCCAAGCTGTCTTGCTAACCCTCCTAGCAGGGGCGATTCTAGGATCTGACCTTTGGGGTGCTCAGCCCCCAGTGTTGACTGATTCCTGGCATGAACAACAGGCTTTCTGTTTTCAGTCCAGATGTAAGATTGTTAGAGTTGACTCATTTATGAGCTAAAGCTCATAAACAAGCTACAATATAGGCCCATCCAAAATCAGTAACAAACAGATTGAAATGTTTTCACTCAATAAAACCTTGTGCATTTGTAAAACCTGCATGATGGCAATAGTTAGACTAGCTATATTGATAAAAGTGAGGAATAATTTCCCTAAAGACACAAAACTAACTTAGCTTTCTTGAAATTTTATTTTCTCTGGCTTAACAGAGCAAAACATGGTAGCCCACAAAAAGCTTGGGTTGGCTGAAAAAAGGGCTGATACAACTACACTTTCCTTATTGTCATATTGCTTTGCTTACAAGAGAGACAAATTCAGCAGTTTGGATATGTACCCAGTTGTGTGGAGAAGCATATATATATATATATATATATATATATATATATATATATATATATATATATATATATATATATATATATATATATATATTAGTGCTGTCAGTTAAACGCGTTATTAACGGTGTTAACACAAACCCATTTTAACGCCGACAATTTTTTTGTCGCCGCGCTCTCCGGACTGTGTTTCTTTTACCCTCGGTGCTTTCCGTAGTTTCAAGAGTGCTAGAAAACTGTAGCAAAACACACCCGCCCCGAAGGAGAAGGACCTCGCTGCAGCCTGCAGAAAGGGGCGGGTACGAACCACTGTCAGTTCCATACCTTATATGGAAATTGGACTATTGCACTCCGGAAATGAAGGGGGCGCTATTTTCATAATTACCAGTACCTTAAAGAAGCGGAGTTGAGAGGTCGATTGAAAGAAGTTTGAGACGTTCTTCCACTGATGTTCGGCACATGATCCACAATGCAAAACCTACGAAGTCAGCAAAAGGTATTTTTACCTTCTTAAAACTTGTTTTCACATAGTAAATAATTTTTTAGATTAGGTTGAAAATATAATTAACAGCTGTAGACAAGTGAAATTCGTAATTTATACAGGGAAGGCTAATTTTAACATGTAGCATATATAATATTTTCCTGCAGCCATTAAATGGAAATAGAAAAGGTGAGAAATGTATTATATGCTCAAACTTTGTTATTTTAATCACACAGATCCACGTATCTATCTATTTGCAACATATTAATGTCCCCTTTGCTCATACAGTGCAGATGATTCGTACAAGGTAAAGAACCATATAGCAAAAGCTGCTATGGCTCAACATAACGGTATGTAAAATGTAAAACTTGAAAAATCTAAAATATTTTTTTACATGCTTATCAGTTTTCAAGTGTTTTTCTTTTATTTTTAAATGTGTTTTTGGAACACGAATGTTACATTTATGGAAAGTCAAATATTTTTTATAAACTAACAGCTGCCATCATAGGTGGGTGTAGTACCCAGATGTGATATTCTAATAACCACGAGTACCACTACTTCAATATATTTTTAATACGTAACTGTGCAACAAAAAAAACACACTCAAAAGTAACAAAGTATTTGGTGAGATGGCTATTATTTAGTCCTGTTTTACTGATCATAATGTGCAATGTAATATTGCCCATTTATGTCTGCAGACATGAATAAAAATGAAGTTATGTGCACTGTTTGGCATTTTATAACCAAAAATGAAAAATATTATTACAAGAAAACAAATTAAGGTTAGAAGAAACCTAGCATGAACAACATTTATGTGTGTATCGTGTTTTATTTTTTTATAGGTTAAAATATGTTCTTCATTCAGTTAAGTTACACGCATTGGGTTGCGTATCAACAAAATTTACTCAAGATTATAACATAAGGAAAAATAGTCCTAATTTTTTTATTTATTATTTTTTTGTCAAAAGTTACAGAGTAATTGATTAAATCTAATTAGTTAATACCTGCCCTTGGCTGTTTGAGCAATATCACTTTTACAGTTTTAATTAATCTTTTGCAGAATATATATCTGTTATCTGGAAGCCATTGTGACTTCTAAAATGAATTGTTAAATCCTACAAAACAGTAACAATAATGTTAAAGAATCTGCAGTGATTAATTTCAAACATGCTTTTTTATACCAATCATTTATATATTTCCTGATGAGTACTAACGTTTTCCTTTTATGTCAGTAGCTATTATGTTTTGTCCTTAAAATGATGTTAAAGTTAAATTTACACTGTGCAAATGACACTAAAACCCTAAATGATTTAAAAAATAAAAAATAAAAATTCATTATTTGGACAGCATTTTTTATTTTATTAGAGATGGAAAGGATAAGATCTAGAGAGATATAAAGTATTAACTATTGTTTAATGCTCTTCCCCATGCAGGTGCAAAGGATATCGTCAATCTTACAGGTAAGACTCATTCATAATCACGTGTCATAGCCATTCTTCCGGTATGACAGTCTTGCAATGCACCTGTTTTTTTATTTTATTTTTTTTATCTTCAGATGCCTTTGAATGGACTTGAAGCTGTTCTCCAGGAGGTGGTACTAGCACAGCGAGACAAAGCTTACCTCACCCTGGCATGCCAAGACACACCTTGGCATTGGCCTTCAAGTGCTTTGTTTCCGGGAAGAAGACTCTGTAGCGACTATCAACCACCTTTTTGTCGCTTCTGGGTGCGGGGAATCTGGAATTTAACGCGCTTACAAAATGATGTTGAAACCAGGAGATAAGGTATGGGCGTTCCCATTTATTGAAGTCAGTTTGTATATGAACAAACAAGATGAGTGGCGGTCTTTACAAGTGAGATGGACAGGTAATTATGGAGAGTGTGGATATAACAGAATGTAACCAGTGGACGCAGGCTATTGTGTGCCAAAGAAAGCGGTAAAAACCGTATGACCTCCCGTCACCCAAATCCTTTCTGCCCTCTCACGTCGCACCTATAAAGCCTTCCCCTCCACACCGCCACCAGTGGTAGAGCAGAATATAGGTCAGTGTGTCAACCTAAACAAAACACCGCCACCCAAAACAAATAAACCAGAAACAAACCATACCTAAACACCAACAACTATAAATGGCTCCCACAGACTCACTTTGCTTGGCTGGATGGTAAGGACCTTTAATCTTTTTCACTTAAAACATGCAAAATTAGATTTTAACTACATGAAATCTATTTTTTATTAACAGGTGAGATCCACTGGGGTAAATTTTCAGAGTCATTCAAGGCAGAAAATCGGATTCCTTTTGCGATTGAAACGTGTTCTTCCTGCAACCGGCAATATAAAGACTGTGTGGGCTTCACCGGAAATGGAAGACGAGGAGAGTACCCTCGTTACTACTCTGATGGCAAACCTGGACACTGTCCTGAATGTCAATACTGTATGCAAGGAGAATATTAGTTGTTTTCCAGTCTTTTACACATTTCAGTTGTCACATATTTTTTTTTTTTTTTTTTTTTGTGAGATGCCATTTTAAATAATTTCTGCTGAAGTACATTTGCCTTATGCAGTCATTCTTTTTCATAATGTGTTATTTTAATGTATTACATTATTACCATTATTTGGTTTTCATATAAGTGGTGTTGTTACATTGTGGCTGTAATATCTTGGAGAGAAAGTAGAACCAATAAAGTAGTTGTAAATATATTGTAACAGTGTTGTTTAACAATTGGATAACCTTGTTTTAAAAATTAGATAGACAAGCAAAGTTAATAATGTGCAATATTTTATATGTGTCAATAAATTTTTTTTTTACAAAACTGATAAACGGCTAAGTTGTTTATGTTTTAACAGTCAGAATCAACTTTTTTTTTTTTTGTAATAAAGCAAGCACATACAGAAACATTTTGTCCGGTTACAAAGTAATGACACAAACATAAGATGAAAGGTATGCTGTGCGAAAGTGGAGACCGTGTAGGGGTGAAGAAAGCTCAGGTGAGGAGCAGTTGCACACAACAAGCCGGACTTTATAAAGGGTGGAGGAGCTGAAACCGCCCCCGTTAGGCTGGGACGGAGGCATGTTATCAGGATATTGGCTGAGCAGGTGAGATGAAGACAGTTATAGTTAGAATTTACACATTAGTTTAATTTATGTATCCAATGATTTCATTCAAAAAGGTTTTATAGAAAAAAGAAAACTCATCCACAGCAGATCATTCCCTCTGGCGGTTACCAGCGCCATGTCTAGTGACGGTTCTGAGCGCCAAAGATTATTTCTTGTCAAATAAACTTTCAAAAACCTTTCTTTGAGATTTAAAGTTTCAAATGAATCCCCTTGGGTTTTGCAAAAATTAAATATTTAAGGTCTTTGGAACGCAGTTTATGAATCGATTGCAATTGGTAGAATTGATGTGGAAATTCTAAATGGAATAGTGGGACACCAATCAGTTTACTGGTTCAGCTGGAGTCCTTATATTAAAAGTTTCCAATGAGACATTTTGGTAAACAATGATGAGTTGAGTCAACACTGCAACCAAGTATATTATAGTTTTCGGAATGCCACTTGTTAGAAGTTTAAAAGTCCTTTGGTTTGTTTTTACAATGTTTCACAATATGAATAGTAAGAAAAATATTTGGCAAATAAACAGAACAAAAGTGCACGTACTAAATTGGCCAAAATTGTATCACCGACCAAACCTCTTTTCTATCTAGTCCTTATTAAATAAGGCGAAGGCTATTATATTTTAGATTTGAACTTATTTATTTTAAGAGTACCATTCACAACATCAAAATCTGTTATTTGAACTTCAGCACCAGCAAGTATTTGGTTATATCTGTTTTCTTAATCAACGCTGGAGATAGGCACCAGCCACCCCCGCGACCCCATGAAGGTTTCAGCGGGGGTCAGAAAATGGATGGATGGATGGATGGTTTTCTTAATCTGCGATGGACTGGGAATCTGTCCAGGATCCACCGCAGCAGCCCTAACGATCCCACTATAGGGATAGGCGTGCGTGTATGATAATTAATGGATGAATAAATGTGTTCTAAATGTAATGTACATTTGTCTCTAAAATATTACTTTGATTTATGTTTTATGACATTTGTTTTTATAGGGTGTAAGGATAGATAAATACTTCTCCATAATGATTCCTTTTTGTTGCTTATCATAGATTGTTAATGTAATTTTAACATCCGAAAATAAGATTTAATAAAGATTTAAAAATAAAAAAGGACATATCACATGACAGACATACCATGTGACAGCACGTCTTTTTTTTTTTTTTTTTTTTTTTTTTTTTTAGCCATTTCTTTACAGTTTAATTTGTATTTTTTAAGTTAAAAGTGTTCTTGGGCGTTTTGAAAGCTGTTGTCAAATAAATTGCTTTATTATTATTATAATTACTATAACACGGCTGGTACAGGAAATAGTGTCACTAGCGCCCCCTTCATTTCCGGAGTGCAATAGTCCCATTTCCATATAAGGTATGAGACTGACACTGGTCCGTCCCCGCCCCGTTCCGCAGGCTGCAGCGAGGTGTACTTGCCCCGAAGGGTTTCTTTTTTTACCCTCGGACACATGCAACTTTGGGCTTATTTTTTCTAAAAGCGCTTCTAAATTTCATGAGTCATGGGTTGCGGTTTTTTTTTTTGGGCACGTTTCTGAAAGTGAAATCGCTTATTTGGGCTCTAAAATAAGTGACGAAACAGCGGTTATTATGAGACCTGCCTGCACTACATTTGAGTGTATCCAGCTGAAATATCCCTCCGCCATAGGAGCCGACGGTAGTAAAGGCAGACAGAGCAACTCTGCACGTATTTTCTGCAGTTTACGGGGCAATAACCGGTGATAACTGCTGAAAGTAGATTACATGGTGCAGATCACTATTTTATCAGACATTGGTTCTGAAGATGAGCTTTTACACATTGATAAAATTGCAGAAACCCCAACCCATAAACCGTACTTTAATGCTTATTAATTTGTTTTCTCTGTATTTGACAAACTAAGGCTGAATCACGTTGCCAAACGAAGGACCTGGAGTTACTAAACAGTTGCTAAACAGTCTCATTCAGGGTACTAAGCTCCTGCCCAGTTGCAAGCAAAGTGTAAGACTGGAATGACCTGTATTGTTGTTGGTGTGAAAACTCAGAATTAGATGTGTGAGAGAGAGAGTGAAGAAATGAACAAAACTTATGACTTTATTGAAATGTACAATTTTTATTAATTTATATGTTTATGCATAACACCATGTCTAGCTTTGTTTAAGAGGCAAAAAAAATATATCGGCATGAAAACGTATTTATTTACACATTTGTTTACACACTGTGTAAACATCAGGGAGTCATGATTAGTCATTTAGCCATTATAGTCCAGAGTTTAACATTTGGCACCAGGATGTTTTCATTCCAATTCTGAAAAGTGCTTGAAAAATAACATAAAAATATGTTTTGTACAAGCATGTATTTTATTAGTGTCATTTATTGCAAAATTGCACATTAAAATGCCCAAACAGGCTATTACACTTTCAGAAATAAAAGGATAAAATATGCGATTAATTGCGATTAATCTCGAGTTAACTATCGACATTATGCGATTAATCGCGATTAAAATGTTTAATCGTTTGACAGCACTAATATATATATATATATATATATATATATATATATATATATATATATATATATATATATATATATATATTTATATAAATAAATGGTTGTTTGTCCTGTTTGTCTCTCTGTGTTGCCCTGCGACAGACTGGCGACCTGTCCAGGGTGTACGCTGGAGATAGGCACAAGCAACCCCCGCGACCCCATGAGGGATTAAGCGGTTTGGAAAATGGATGGATGGATGGATGGATATATATATATATATATATATATATATATATATATATATATATATATATATTGACATGATTTTGTTTACCGATGAACTTCAGGACACACACACGGGACTAAAAGTTTGAGAGTCTTTATTGCAAGGTTGATGGGTGGAGGTCTGATGAGGAGCTGGTTGCACAGAAACTGAGTGAAGGTGATGGCAGGAGCTGACGGCCCGGAGACAGAGAGTCCACACTTGCTAAGAGCTGCTCGGCTAGCAGGCCTCATAGCACTCAGGTTAGCAGTTCATAGAAGACACCAGGGCACAGAGCTGAGCTTCACCAGGGCGGCTAGTCAGGTTAGCAGAACTTGAGAGTAACCGATACCCAGAGCTGAGCTTCTCCAGGGCGGCTAGTCAGGTTAGCAGAACTAGAGAGACACCAAGGCACAGAGCAGAGCCTTTCCAGGAACAAACAGTGAACGAACAGTCTTTAGAGTAACTGGCAGGACTAACCTTAACAACAGGAGCAAAACAAAGCTTCCAAGGCAAAACGGGGACTGGCATGGAGAGGTGTGGAATGATGACGGCCCAGTGCTGAACTGAAGACAGAGGGAGGTTTAAATAGAGAACTAACAGGTGAAACCAGGGTTTGACTAATTAACCAGCAAATGATAACAGGTGTGACTGACTGCTGAGGAGGTGAGGTGAAAAATTGACAGAAAATAACTGATGACTGAAAACAAATAAAATTAAACCTAACTCAAAAAAGATGAAAAAATGAAAATAACAGAAAAACAAAGCCCAACCAAAACTCAACCATGACACTACCCCCCCCTCAAGGCCGGTCTCCGGACGGCCTAACATACCAAAAAAAAAACAAAACAAACTACAAGGTGACCGAAACAGGGTGGGAGGAGGGTGGTACGGATGGCGGGCTAGGGTCAAACCAAACAGATCAAAGCAGGGTGGGTGGAGGGTGGTACGGATGGTGGGCCAAAAACAAAAAAACTACCCACTCAGGGCGATCTGAAACAAGGAAAAACAAAAGCGGACTAAAGGGGTTACTAACAGCCCCTGGTAGGCCAACAAAGGGCATCTAACCGACGCTGACAGGCGAACATCGCCACAAGGCAAAAACGGGCAGAACAGGCTTACATCGCCACAAGGCAGAACAGGCTTACGACAACGCCAGAGGGCAGAACAGGCTTACGACAACGCCAGAGGGAAGAACGGGCGTACGACAACGCCAGAGGGAAGAACGGGCGTACGACAACGCCAGAGGGAAGAACGGGCGTACGACAACGCCAGAGGGAAGAACGGGCGTACGACAACGCCAGAGGGAAGAACGGGCGTACGACAACGCCAGAGGGAAGAACGGGCGTACGACAACGCCAGAGGGAAGAACGGGCGTACGACAACGCCAGAGGGAAGAACGGGCGTACGACAACGCCAGAGGGAAGAACGGGCGTACGACAACGCCAGAGGGAAGAACGGGCGTACGACAACGCCAGAGGGAAGGAACGAGCGCACGACAGCGCCAAAGGGAAGGAACGAGCGCACGACAGCGCCAAAGGGAAGGAACGAGCGCACGACAGCGCCAAAGGGAAGGAACGAGCGCACGACAGCGCCAAAGGGAAGGAACGAGCGCACGACAGCGCCAAAGGGAAGGAACGAGCGCACGACAGCGCCAAAGGGAAGGACAGCGCACGACAGCGCCAAAGGGAAGGAACGAGCGCACGACAGCGCCAAAGGGAAGGAACGGGCGCACGACAGCGCCAAAGGGAAGGAACGGGCGCACGACAGCGCCAAAGGGAAGGAACGAGCGCACGACAGCGCCAAAGGGAAGGAACGGGCGCACGACAGCGCCAAAGGGAAACCTGCCGGGGCGTGAGGGAAGCGCCGGGGCTTGGGGAAGAGAACGTCGGGATGTGAGGAAAGCAGGAACATCTAAACGCCTAGGAACAAGAACGGAGGGCGTACTTACACGCCGGGGAACCGAGAACAGAGGGCGTCCTAACACGCCGGGGAACCAAGAGTCAGAGAGCGTCCTAACACGCCGGGGAACCAAGAGTCAGAGAGCGTCCTAACACGCCGGGGAACCAAGAACAAAGGGCGTCCTAACACGCCGGGGAACCGAGAACAAAGGGCGTCCTAACACGCCGGGGAACCGAGAACAGAGCGCGTCTAAACACGCCGGGAACACTAAATCTAAATGCCAGGAATCTAAACACCAGGGAAACAGGAACAAAGGGCATCCTAATACGCCAGGAAACAAGAGCGGAGGGCGTCCTAAAACGCCAGGAGACAAAGGGCGTTCTAACACGCCGGAAAAACACAAAATCTACAGGGGTCAGAGGGCGTCCTAACACGCCAGGAAACAAAAATACCAGGAACTAAGGGCGTCTAAATTCTGGAGAACGGAGGGCGTCAAACACGCCGAGGATCCAAGGGGTCTAAATTTGAGAAGGCCGAGGAACAAGAAGGCCAAAAACTTAACTAAGCCAAACCGAAGGAGCGTGAAACAGCTCATATCAGGGGTCAGAAGCCTAAGCAAGCGCTAGGAACTAAGGAGCACTGGGAGAGCGCAGGACAAAATAAAGAATTTAAACTAAGAATTAAAAAATAAAGGCAAGACTAGAACAGGGATAGCACCACAAAAGAAAAAACTAAAGCTAACCCTTGAATCAAAACAAAAACACTAAGCAGAAAACTAAAACGATACCAGAAAATTAAAACTAAACAGAGAAACTAGGACCCGAACTGGTAAACTACTGTAAAAACTAGATAGCTAAAGTAACACAAAGCTGAAGCTGAAAAACTAAGGTAAAAAAAAAACAATACTTAAGCAAAATTAGGAGACTAAGGCTAAACTAGAAATTAAGGCAAAACAAGAAAACTAGAACATGAATAAGTAAACTAACGAGAAAACCAGAGAACTAAGGCTACAAATGAGGAAATAAAGCAAAGCTTGGAAACTAAGGCAAAATCTAGAATCCTAAAACGGAGCAGGAAAAACAAAAGCAAAACAGAGACTAAGAACTCTAAGAAAACAAGAACCCCTAAATAACTCTAAAACCCCAAAAATCCTAAGTAAATCAAAAACTGAAATCGAGCCCAAAACAAACAACAAGGCACTGGCCTTAAGGGCTCAGGCAAAAACGGCTGCTGAGCAAAAAAAAAAGAAAAAGTCTTCGTGGAGGTCGTCCTGGACGAGGCAGGCGGCGGAGCAGCATCGCCCGATTAAACCCTCGAGGAGGGCGGCCCCGACGAGGCAGAGTCAAGCGGCCCGGAGACCACGGTCGGCGGCTCCGGCCGAACAGGAAAGTCAGAGACGGGCGCCGTGGTGGACGGCCCCGACGAGGAAGAGTCGAGCGGCTCGAAGTCCGCAGTCTGCGGCTCCGGCCAAACAGAGGAGTCAGAGGCGGGCGCCGTGGTGGACGGCCCCGACGAGGCAGAGTCGAGCGGCTCGAAGTCCGCAATCTGCGGCTCCGGCCAAACAGATCAGTCGGAGGCGGCACCAAGCTACAGGTCTCGGCGGAAACCGAGGCCAGAGGCGGATCCTCCTGGACCTCCTCACGAGGCTTGGGCGGAGGCAGGTCCTCCTGGACCTCCTCACGGGACTTGGGCGGAGGCAGGTCCTCCTGGACCTCCTCACGGGACTTGGGCGGAGGCAGGTCCTCCTGGACCTCCTCACGGGACTTGGGCGGAGGCAGGTCCTCCTGGACCTCCTCACGGGACTTGGGCGGAGGCAGGTCCTCCTGGACCTCCTCACGGGACTTGGGCGGAGGCAGGTCCTCCTGGACCTCCTCACGGGACTTGAGCTGAGGCAAAGCGGCTCCCTCGGAGGCCTCGGGCTGAGGCAAAGCGGCTCCCTCGGAGGCCTCGGGCTGAGGCAAAGCGGCTCCCTCGGAGGCCTCGGGCTGAGGCAAAGCGGCTCCCTCGGAGGCCTCGGGCTGAGGCAAAGCGGCTCCCTCGGAGGCCTCGGGCTGAGGCAAAGCGGCTCCCTCGGAGGCCTCGGGCTGAGGCAAAGCGGCTCCCTCGGAGGCCTCGGGCTGAGGCAAAGCGGCTCCCTCGGAGGCCTCGGGCTGAGGCAAAGCGGCTCCCTCGGAGGCCTCGGACTGAGGCAAAGCGGCTCCCTCGGACTGAGGCAAAGCGGCTCCCTCGGACTGAGGCAAAGCGGCTCCCTCGGACTGAGGCAAAGCGGCTCCCTCGGAGGCCTCGGCTTGAGGCGGAACAGCTCCCTCGTCGGCCTCGGCTTGAGGCGAAACAACTCCCTCGTCGGCCGACGGGTCTGTTTTAGGCAGCTCGAAGCTTTCGGGCGGAGACTGAACCAACTCTTCGGCTACTTCGGGCTGTGACGGGCAACAGGCTTCGGAGAGCGGCGCCGGGCTACAGGCTTCAGAGAGCGGCGCCGGGCTACAGGCTTCAGAGAGCGGCGCCGGGCTACAGGCTTCAGAGAGCGGCGCCGGGCTACAGGCTTCGGAGAGCGGCGCCGGGCTACAGGCTTCGGAGAGCGGCGCCGGGCTACAGGCTTCGGAGAGCGGCGCCGGGCTACAGGCTTCGGAGAGCGGCGCCGGGCTACAGGCTTCGGAGAGCGGCGAGGTTGGAGGCGGATCCTCCTCTTGAACCTTGACGGACCGTCTTCGCCGGGAGGGGACAGATGAGGAATCTGAGGCAATCTCGGGGGTGGCAGCTGGCCAACAGGGCAGAAGGTCGTCTCGGTCTCCGTAGTAGAACTCCCACAGCTGGCTCTCCTCGACGCGTGGGGGTCTGCTAGGTGGAACGATGTGCCTTACTCGAGGGGCCAGCTGTGAGTCATGGAGATGATGACCGAGACGACGAGAGGCTGAGCGGCTTCCGTTCCCGGGTTCCGGGGTAGCCGTAACAACGCCCACGTAAACCACCTGGGGAGTGGAGTCAGTCCGGACGGGTGGCGCAGGGTCCCGGGCGGAAGCCATCCTGGCGTACCTCTCCCTCATCTGGCGTTCGCACATCTCCAAATATGCGAGGATCTCCGGGTCGTCAACTCCAGCAGGTAAGCCCCGCATGGCGCCTGAGTTCACCTTTTGACTGGGCCGTACTGACATGATTTTGTTTACCGATGAACTTCAGGACACACACACGGGACTAAAAGTTTGAGAGTCTTTATTGCAAGGTTGATGGGTGGAGGTCTGATGAGGAGCTGGTTGCACAGAAACTGAGTGAAGGTGATGGCAGGAGCTGACGGCCCGGAGACAGAGAGTCCACACTTGCTAAGAGCTGCTCGGCTAGCAGGCCTCATAGCACTCAGGTTAGCAGTTCATAGAAGACACCAGGGCACAGAGCTGAGCTTCACCAGGGCGGCTAGTCAGGTTAGCAGAACTTGAGAGTAACCGATGCCCAGAGCTGAGCTTCTCCAGGGCGGCTAGTCAGGTTAGCAGAACTAGAGAGACACCAAGGCACAGAGCAGAGCCTTTCCAGGAACAAACAGTGAACAAACAGTCTTTAGAGTAACTGGCAGGACTAACCTTAACAACAGGAGCAAAACAAAGCTTCCAAGGCAAAACGGGGACTGGCATGGAGAGGTGTGGAATGATGACGGCCCAGTGCTGAACTGAAGACAGAGGGAGGTTTAAATAGAGAACTAACAGGTGAAACCAGGGTTTGACTAATTAACCAGCAAATGATAACAGGTGTGACTGACTGCTGAGGAGGTGAGGTGAAAAATTGACAGAAAATAACTGATGACTGAAAACAAATAAAATTAAACCTAACTCAAAAAAGATGAAAAAATGAAAATAACAGAAAAACAAAGCCCAACCAAAACTCAACCATGACATATATATATATATATATATATATATATATATATATATATACAGTGTGCGATTTGCAAAAAAAACAGAGGGCGGGATCATTTCCTCGATTAATCACATAATGTCGATAGGTAACTCGAGATTAATTGCAAATTAATTGTATGTTTTATCCTTTTATTTCTGAAAATGTAATAGCCTGTATGGGCATTTTAATATGCAATTTTGCAATAAATGACACTAATAAAATACATGCTTGTACAAAAAAAAATTCTATTTTGTTATTTTTCAAGCACTTTTGAGAATTGGAATGAAAACATTCTAGTGCCAAATGTTAAACTCTGGACTATGATGGCTAAATGACTAATCATGACGCCCTGATGTTTACACAATGTGTAAATAAATTTGTAAATAAATACCATGCCAATATATTTTTTTGCCTCTTAAACAAAGATAGACATGGTATTAGGCATTAATAAAAATTTTACATTTCAATAAAGTCATAAGTTTTATTGTTCGTTTTTTCACTCTCTCACACACACATCTAATTCTGAGCTTTCACACCAACAATAACTTCTTTGAATATTTTTTCTGCTGTTTATATCCATATTCATACAGTTTAAGCCTGGAAAATGGTTTTCAATTTCCAGGTCATTCCAGTCTTACACTTTGCTTGCAACTGGGCAGGAGCTTAGTACCCTGAAAGAGACTGTTTAGCAACTGTTTAGTAACTCCAGGTCCTTCGTTTGGCAACGTGATTCAGCCTTAGTTTGTCAAAAACAGAGAAAACAAATTAATAAGCATTAAAGTACGGTTTATGGGTTGGGTTTCTGCAATGTTCTTAGCATGTTAAAAGCTCATCTTCCGAACCAATGTCTGCTCAAAATGGTGATCTGAACCAAGTAATCTACTTTCAGCAGTTATCACCGGTTATTGCACCGTAAACTGCAGAAAATACGTGCAGAGTTGCTCTGTCTGCCTTTACTACCGTTGGCTCCTATGGTGGAGGGATATTTCAGCTGGATACACTCAGTGTCTAGTGAAGGCAGGTCTCTTAATAACCGCTGTTTCGTCACCTATTTTAGAGCCCAAATAAGCGATTTCACTTTCAGAAATCTGCCCAAAAAAAACCGCAACCCGTGACTTATAAAATTTACAAGTGCCTTTAGAATTAAAGAAGCCCAAAGTCGCATGAAATGAACAGCCTGTGCAACAGTGAGCGCGGGTCTGTTTTGCTTGAGTCTCTAGCTCTCTTGAAACTACGGAAAGCGCCGAGGGTAAAAGAAACACAGTCCGGAGAGCGCGGTGGGGAAAAACATCAGGGAACGGTGTGTGTGTTTTGACGCGCGATTAACGGCGACAAAAAAATGTCGGCGTTGTGGTCTTATGCGTTAAAACTGACAGCCCTAATTTATATACATTTTTAAATTCAGACCAGAGGGGGTAGGAATGTATCCCCCCCAGGGATAAAACATGAATGACCAGAGGGGGGGACGTCACAAGCAGAGGGGGGGGTAAATCCCCCCCATCACCCCTGGCAAATCGCACCCAATATATATATATATATATATATATATATATATATATATATATATATATATATATTAGGGCTGGGCAACGATTAAAATATTTAATCGCGATTAATCGCCCTGATTAATCGCGATTAATCGCATTGTATTTACAAACTCCAAGAATGAATTCAAAAGTAGTGTAAAGAGCACTTTTATTTTAATGTTCTGCTGCCATATGAACAAAAGTGTTGTAACATTTGTAGCACTTATTTTATACTGGATATTTTCAACCCATCTATTGAATTTAGTGCACTACTTGATCTTTTCTTCATAAGAGAACAGCAAGCACTGCAGCCAAAATATGGCCTTTTTTGACCTGCTGTATATTAGCCAGTCCCTAAGCTTGATGTATCATGAAACTGTTGACCTTTTGGGTTTTGTGGTTTTTATTTTATTATTACAATTAAATAATAATAATAATAATGTTCAGTGTTTTTTCGCTAATCCACCTCTTATATATTTCAATCCTTATGTAATTTTGTCTGTGTTGTGTGCACCTGCCTGTTGCTTTAATCCTATAAATTTAATGTTATCTTATCTTAAATAACACTTTTTAATATATGTACTGGGTTCTTTCAAGGTTTTAATTACATGTTATGTGTGGGCTCCAGTAACATCCATCCATCCATCCATCCATCCACTGATCTACCTGGATGTTCCCTGGAGGACTGAAACGCCTCAGTCAGAGACGTCAGTCTGTGGGTCTGTCGGGGCAATGACAGAAGTTTCGTCTCCTCTCTCAGTTTCTGTGGCTCGACGTTTTCATGTTTTTTCACGTGCTTAGATAAATTTGTTGTGTTTCCACTGAAATGAACCGGCTTTTTACAAAACATACAGCTTGATTTCATTTACGGTATTAAAATAAAGCCAAACGGTGCTACTTCCCCTTCATGTTTTTTCGCTGCTGCGGTCTCTCTCAGCTGTTTGTTTGCTAAGTTTGTGTGAGAGCTGAGCGGGCGGGCCAGGCTGAGCCTGCGTGCTGATTGGCTGGCGCCGCTGAGCCATGTACGAGAGGGGAGGGGGGGCGGGAGAGTGCTGCCGTGACAGCGCGCTGCAGTCAGCGCGCCTGCTGACTGACACTGACTGAAAGCATGTGAGCAACATGCGTTAATGCGCGATAAAATAAATATCGCCGTTAATAGTCTAATGAATTAACGCAAAATTAACGCGTTAACTTGCCCAGCCCTAATATATATATATATATATATATACCATTAGATATGCAGTCTCATATAAGACATAAGCCTGCCATATATTAAGGCGGTCTCATGACCAGTCCATGTCTTCTGTCAAGCAAATTGCTAATAAGTTAATACACATTTCCTTTATGAATTTGCATACTGAACTTTGTCTTTTTTAAAACTCAGATTAAGAGAAATAGTTTCCTTATTAGGAAAAAAAAACATACAGTTCAGATTTCAGGTTCAGGTTTTGCTCAAAATGTGCACTCTTTGCTCCATACTTTAGACCTTGTGCTGACATATGGTATTGAAGAATTAACAGTATTTCCTCACAACCCTGTCCTATCTGATAATTTTTTTATAACATTTGAGTGTAATCTAACTGAGTTCTCCACCCCCAAAAGAGGGTTCCATTATAGTAGATCTTTATCAGACAATGCTGCATCAAACTTTAAAGAGTCTGTCCCTCTTTTAATATCGTCAGTATTGCAGAAATACCCTGCAGATAGAAGCAATGTTGTTTCTTCCCATTCACAAATATATGTCTTTGTTAACGGTATGACTTCATCATTGTGTTCTGCATTAGACAATGTAGCTACCTTGAAAAAGAAGGTGATTATTCACAGAAAGCTGGCTCCCTGGTTTAATTCAGAGCTGCGTTCCTTGAAGCACAATGTTAGGAAATTGGAGAGAAAATGGCGCTCTACACACCAAAAGAATCCTACCTAATCTGGAGGGACAGTCTATTGTTGTATAACAAGACCCTTCGCAGAGTTAGAGCAGCATATTTTTCATCATTAATTGAGGAGAACAAAAATAATCCTAGATTTCTCTTCAGTACAGTTGCCAAACTTACACCGAGTCATAGCTCCGTTGATCCATCCATTCCCTTAGCTCTTAGCAGTAATGATTTTATGGGATTCTTCATAAATAGAATTGATTGCATTAAAAATAAAATAATTGGAATCCTCCCAAACATGATTATCTTGTCCTCAGTAAGTGAGGCAGCGTTGGAGGAATCTTTAGAACCTGCGCAGTGTCTGAACTGTTTAGAAGCAGTAGAGCTTTCTGAGCTATCTAAAATTTTAGCTTAATCTAAACCTTCTACCTGTATGTTAGACCCAATCCCAACCAAGTTGTTTAAGGAGGTATTCCCTTTGATCAGTGGTCCTATTTTAGACATGATTGATCTATCCTTAGTAAATGGATATGTACCACAGGCTTTTAAAGTAGCTGTTATTAAACCTTTACTTAAGAAACCATCTCTTGATCAAGATGAGGTAGTAAATTACAGACCTATATCTAATCTTCTTTTCTTATCTAAATCTCTTGAGAAAGTAGTTGCTAATCAACTATGTAAACATTTACAAAGTAAAGACCTACTTGAGGAGTTTCAGTCAGGCTTCAGAGCTCATCATAGCACTGAAACAGCTCTGGTGAAGGTCACTGCTGAGGTTCCTCCATCTTTTCCTCAGTGTTAGTATTTATTTAAATATGCGTTTGTCCTTTTGCCTTACTGGTCAGACCTTCACAGTCACCAATGATATTCTCATGGCCTCAGATAATGGACTTGTGTCTATGCTTGTCCTGTTAGATCTCAGCGCTGCATTTGACATAGTTGATCACAATATTCCCCTACAAAGACTTGAGCCTACTGTAGGGAGTAAGGGGAAAGCATTAGGCTGGTTTAAATCTTATCTGTCGGACAGATTCCAGTTTGTTCATGTTAATAATAAATCTTCCTCAAACTCTAGGGTCACCTGTGGAGTACCACAGGGTTCAGTCCTTGGACCAATTCTCTTTACTATATATATGCTTCCGATTGGCAAAATTATCATACAGCATGGGATTAATAATTTTCCACTATTATGCTAATGACACTCAGCTACATTTATCCATGAATCCTGATGAATCCAATGAGTTACTTTGACTGCAGTCATGTCTTGATGACATCAAAAGCTGGATGACTTTAAATTTCCAGCACTTAAATTCTGACAAGACAGATGTTGTAATCTTTGGACCAGAGTCCTCAAAAAATAAACTTCTTAATCAATCACTTAATCTGGATGGCATTAACTTGCCCTCTGGTAATAAAGTAAAAAATCTTGGTGTTGTTTTCGACCAAGACATGTCATTTAAATCCCATATTAAACAGGTTTCAAGAGTTTCCTTTTTTTACCTCAGGAATATCGCCAAAATTAGAAACATTCTGTCCAGGGGTGATGCTGAAAAACTAGTCCATGCATTTGTTACTTCAAGGCTGGACTATTGTAATTCTTTACTATCAGGAAGTCCACAAAATGCAGTTCAAAGTCTTCAGCTGATCCAAAATGCTGCAGCAAGAGTTCTGATGAAAATCAACATGAGGGATCATATTTCTCCTATTTTAGCTTCCCATCTTTGGCTTCCTGTTAAATCAAGAATATAATTTAAAATTCTTCTTCTAACGTATAAAGCCCTTAATAATCAAGCTCCATCATATATCAGAGCTCTGATTACCCCGTATGTTCCTAACAGAGCACTTCGCTCTCAGACTGCATGTCTGCTGGTGGTTCCTAGAGTCTCTAAAAGTAGAATGGGAGGCAGATCCTTTAGCTATAAGGCTCCTCTCCTGTGGAACCTACTCCCAGGTTTGGTCCGTGAGGCAGACACCCTATCTACTTATAAGACTAATCTTAAAACCTTCCTTTTTGACAAAGCTTATAGTTAGAGTGGCTCATGTTACCCTGAACTACCTCTATAGTTATGCTGCCACAGGCTTAGGCTACTGGAGGACATCAGGGCCTATTTTTCTCACTCTACTGATTTCTACTGTTCTCCAGTCTACTGTTCTCCAGTTTTGCATTGCATTACATTGAAATGACTGTTGTCATTTCAGCTTTTAACTTTTTGCTCTCTCTCTTTCTCTTCATAGTAGGTACACCTAGTCTGACGTTCTGTTAACTGTGACATCATTCCAAGGAAGACAGATCACCCGCTATTACCATCTAATGTACAACAGATAACTGGATCAATGTATGCTTCTGTGCTTTTTTGCCTGTCTTGTTGTGTCTCTGCTCTGTCTTCTGTAACTCCCAGTTAGTCGAGGCAGATAACCGTTCATACTGAGCCCGGTTCTGCTGGAGGTTTTTCCTTCCAGCTAATGGGTGTTTTTTCTTTCCACTGTCGCTTCATGCTTGCTCAGTGTGAGGGGTTGCTGCAAAGCCATGGACAATGCAGATGACTCTCCCTGTAGCTCTACGCTTCTCCAGGAGTGAATGCTGCTCGTCGGGACTTTGAAGCAATCAAATGGTTCCCTTATATAGGAAATGTTTGACCAATCTGTATAATATGATTGATTTTGACTTTGTAAAGTGCCTCGAGATGACATGTTTCATTAATTGGCACTATATAAATAAAATTGAATTGAATTTAACTTTTCAGACAGACATTCTGAACCACAACTGCATCTACTGAGCTCATGTTTAGAAACAATTCATTAGAACAGCTGAAGTGCTTCGGACACAGATGCCACATGTGCAGAAAAGAATATAACTGCAGATGTAAAATGTTCAAATAGAAATATATCCAAATGGCAGGAATAGCTGCGCTCTGCTTTTTTTTAGCAACTAAAAATATCTGTGGTCCCATCATGGTCTGATTGTGAAACAAAGATGCAGGGGCGTAGGTTTGATTTAAACCTTGGTAGGGACATCTACAAACAAACCTTCCCTAATCTGACATCATTGGTCCTACACAATATGCATGTTCCTATTTTTTGATGCTTGACTTGAGCGTCAGGGCGCATTTCGTCTGTCTAAAGAGAAAAGAAGTATTTCTTGCTACATTTATACAAATTTTATAACCACGACACACACTAGATGCTGTTTGTTAATGTTTAAAGCATCACAGGATCTGATGACTGTCGAATTGGGACTTTTTTCCATTTCAACAACCAGCAACAGAGACAGATGATAAATATGTGCCTATTAAACCAAATATAGTCACAATATGTCTGTTGTCTATCCTGTATTTTCTTTTGAAGATATAGAAATGCGCAGAGATTGTGACGATCTCGGCACTGGCTCTGATCTTTTCCTCTGTTCTCCACACCTGCTCATTCTCCACCCTGCCTGCAATTAGTCCTCATCGGTTCCACCTGTTTTCACCTCCTTATAATCCCCGTGCAGATCAGAAGCCAGTGCCAGATTGTCTCAAGCCACCTGTACGAGCATTCCAGCGTTTCCTTGTTCTGCCTGTCCGTGTCTGACCTGATTCTGCCCTCCGTTACCGAGCCTGCCTGTTCCCCGTTCTGATTCTGCCTGGAGCCTTGACCCCCGCCTGTGAGTACCGGATTCTGCCTTGCCCCTGTGATTATTCTGAGCCCGCCTGTTATCGGACCTGGACCGGACCTGGCCCTCGCCTTTCGGATTCCCTTCTCTGTGCTGCCGCTGGATAACTGCCTCTCTGTGATCGGACCCGGACCCCCCTGGATAACGCCCCTGGATTTCCCTGTACGGATCGTCTGCCCGCCTGTAGTCGCTCTACGGCTTCAGTCCTGGAACCCCGGCCCGAAGTTAAAGCCCAAGCTTCGGAGTCCCACTACCAGGTTAGTGATCCAGCCTCCCTCATTCTTGCCCGACACCACCAGCTGATCACTAACCTGTTGTCTCTGCTGCAGGGAGGTTTCCAGTCACAGAGCGCGCAGCGAGCTCCGAGTGCCTGCGGCGGCGTATCTAAAATAAACTTGTTTAAAACGCCACTGACCTGTCTGGTTTGAATTCGGGATCCAGTTTCCTGCTCGTTACATTACAATCTGGCCAGCATGGATCCCTCACTGGAAGGTCAGTGGCGCGCAGGCGTTGAGAAATCCATTTCTCAACTAGAAACCGGCGTTGCCGAGATCCTCGCTCACCTCCGCAGCCAGGCTGCTCCAGGCCCGCCACTTCCGCAAACAGTGGCCCCAGCCGCCGCGTCACGCACCGTGACGTCAGCGCTACCCGAACCGCGTCTCTCTCCGCCCGAGGGCTACAGCCGCGATCCCGATCAGTGCCGAGCGTTTCTCACACAGTGTGAGATTCAGTTTGAGCTACAACCATCTGCTTACCCCACTGAGCGCTCCAAAGTGGCTTTTGTGATTTCTTTGCTTACAGGCAAGGCTAAGTTGTGGGCAGTTTCGGAGTGGCAGAATGATTCCCCTATTTGCCATTCATATTTTGCTTTCTCTCATGAGTTGACCAGAATTTTCAGCCCGTTATTACCCTGCCGAGAGTCCACCAGGGGACTCTTATCCCTAAAGCAGAGTGAAAAGTCTATTTCAGACTATATAATTGATTTTCACCTGTTAGCAGCAGAGAGTTTATGGACGAGACGTTTGCCAGAAAGCTGAATCTAAGACTTCACCCTGGTCCGTCCCCTCATAGCATCGTCGCCCTGGACAGTCACAGGCTCAATCACTCCCGCCTCGTTACGGAGCCTGTGGAGCTGCTGATGGGAGGTAACCACAGAGAGAGGTTAACTTTTATGATCATTGACTCCCCACAGGTTCCCATCATTCTGGGGGCTACATGGCTCAGGAGACATAACCCCCAGATTGACTGGCGCCGGGTCGAAGTGATGGGCTGGGCCCCCTCCTGTTCTGCGTCCTGCCTATTATCTGCTCAGCTCACCCAGGTTTCTAAGGGAGAGGTGGAACAGAAGTACCCGGATCTCTCCAGAGTTCCCCCTGATTACCACGATCTAAGGGAGGTTTTCAACAAGGCTAAGGCTACAAGTCTCCCTCCTCACCGGCCGTATGACTGCTGCATTGATCTGTTACCAGGAACCACTCCACCTAGAGGCCGCCTCTATTCGTTGTCTGCCCCTGAGTCTGAGGTGTGCTATTACCAGGCTTGGGTTAGAACGAGTGGTCAGGGGCTCTCTGGACGGGATAAGTATCCCTGCAGCCTGTCCTAAGGACAAACTTTTTGTTCCGGACCCCCTTAGGGGCAAGGTCCTCGAATTCTGCCACAGTTCCCGTCTGTACTGCCACCCTGGCATCACCAAGTCCCTCCACATTACTAGGTCTCAGTTCTGGTGGCCCACCTTGACCAAGGATGTCAAGGAGTTTGTTTCTGCCTGTACCCGTTGCAGTCAGGCGAAGGTCTCCCGACGCCCCCCGTCCGGCCTTCTCCGGCCCCTGCCTGTACCCTCCCGGCCATGGTCCAATATATCCATGGACTTTGTTACTGGCCTGCCCATCTCGGAGGGAAACTCAGTCATCCTAACTATTGTGGACCGTTTCTCCAAGATGCTCCACTTAGTACCCTTACCTAAACTCCCCTCTGCCAAGGAGATGGGCTCCATCCTGGCTAGAGAGGTGTTTCGCCTACATGGCTTGCCTACGGATATTGTTTCTGACAGGGGTCCTCAGTTTGTGGCCAAATACTGGCAAGAATTCTGTGCCATGCTGGGGATTTCTGTCAGCCTCTCCTCCGGGTTCCACCCTCAAAACGGATGGCCAGACGCAGAGGCTCAATCAAGAGGTCGAAGCCAAGCTTTGCCTCATTTGTAACTCTGACCCCACTAAGTGGGCCCCTAATCTGCCCTGGGTGGAGCACGCAATTAACTCCACACCCTCCAGCTCCACTGGCCTCTCTCCCTTCTACATTGTTTATGGGTTCCAGCCACCGGTGTTCTCCATCGAGGAGAGGGAGTCTAGGGTCCCCTCTGCCTATCAGTCTGCCCTGAGGTGCCAGCGTGCCTGGAGGAGAGCTAGAAGAGCTATTCTTGCCTCCTCCCAGACTCAGGCCCGAGCTGCCAATCGCCGGCGGGTCCCAGCCCCGCATTATCAGCCGGGAGATAGGGTCTGGCTCTCCACCAAAGACCTTCCCCTCAAGGTGGAGAGCAAAAAGCTGGCACCTCAGTTCATTGGACCCTTTACCATCTCGAAGGTGGTAAACCCGGTGGTGGTCCGTCTCCGCCTGCCTCCGGCAATGAAGATTCACCCGACATTTCATGTTTCCAAGATCAAACCTGTCAGGACCTCAAGTCTTGTGCCCGCCTCCAGCTCCCCACCACCCACCCGGCTTGTTGATGGGTCCCCAGCGTACACCGTTAGACGCATCCTCAGGTCGAGGAAGTGGGGAAGAGGCACCCAGTACCTGATCGACTGGGAGGGTTATGGACCGGAAGAACGCCAGTGGGTCTCCTCCCGTCTCATTCTGGACAAGTCCCTCATCAGGGATTTCCACAAGGCCCATCCTGACCAGCCTAGGGCGTCTGGAATCCGCCCTTGAGGGGGGGGGCTCTGTGACGATCTCGGCACTGGCTCTGATCTTTTCCTCTGTTCTCCACACCTGCTCATTCTCCACCCTGCCTGCAATTAGTCCTCATCGGTTCCACCTGTTTTCACCTCCTTATAATCCCCGTGCAGATCAGAAGCCAGTGCCAGATTGTCTCAAGCCACCTGTACGAGCATTCCAGCGTTTCCTTGTTCTGCCTGTCCGTGTCTGACCTGATTCTGCCCTCCGTTACCGAGCCTGCCTGTTCCCCGTTCTGATTCTGCCTGGAGCCTTGACCCCCGCCTGTGAGTACCGGATTCTGCCTTGCCCCTGTGATTATTCTGAGCCCGCCTGTTATCGGACCTGGACCGGACCTGGACCTCGCCTTTCGGATTCCCCTCTCTGTGCTGCCGCTGGATAACTGCCTCTCTGTGATCGGACCCGGACCCCCCTGGATAACGCCCCTGGATTTCCCTGAACGGATCGTCTGCCCACCTGTAGTCGCTCTACGGCTTCAGTCCTGGAACCCCGGCCCGAAGTTAAAGCCCAAGCTTCGGAGTCCCACTACCAGGTTAGTGATCCAGCCTCCCTCATTCTTGCCCGACACCACCAGCTGATCACTAACCTGTTGTCTCTGCTGCAGGGAGGTTTCCAGTCAGAGCGAGCTCCGAGTGCCTGCGGCGGCGTATCTAAAATAAACTTGTTTAAAACGCCACTGACCTGTCTTGTTTGAATTCGGGATCCAGTTTCCTGCTCGTTACAGAGATAAACCCCACCCTTATTTTTTTTTATCTAAGATACTCTGTCTGCATCATAAAACTCAGCAAAATTATACATTCAAGGGACTGCAAATAAATTCCATGTATTTACTCTGCACTGGAAGTAGCATTTCAAATATTAAATTCAAACGACAAATGTACAACTGGGTTGTAGTTGCTCTCTTTAGTCCATTTCATGTAATGAAATGGACAAACACATTTCTTACATCATATATCTGAAGTGTAGATAACAGTTTCTCCTTACCTACATCCTCTCAGACAACTAATTATTTCCCTAACAATAGTGCACTGTCAATGTTTAAATGTGCAGTAAACCTTTATACATTGGAGCATGGAGGATCCAATACTGTACTTTGAGTAAGATTGGTGACACCAAGACTGAGTTGTTACATGAGTGGTTGTCCATTTCATCATTGAAATGAGAACATATTAATATATTATTGGTATATACTATTACGACTATTAAAGAAAAGCAGATTTAACTTTAAGATATGTAAAGGCCTATATTGAATTCATTTTGCGACCACATCAACAAATTAAATAATTTCTTACTTGTTGGTGTACCAAATTACCCTCGTAATGATGTAATATTTTATGGGCTAAGCCCCTGAAGGTGAGCATGTCATCACCATCAGACCTGGTTTGTACTAATGGACAGTGTGGAAATCTATATACAATAAAACCAATGTAAATAGTGTTCCTCTGTTTTATTTGTCTTAATTTTAATTCTAGAAGTAGAAATAGTCAAATAAATAGCACTATTATTTTGTGGAATCCTAATCATGCTATCCTAACTAAGCAAAAGTCTAAACAAAAAATAGTTGTTTAGGCGGCATCTGGTGTTCTTATACTGTATATTGTGTAAAAGAAATAACACTTGCTATTTATACCTGAACTGCCTCGAAGGGTCGACAAAAAATTAAAGCAATAGTAGCAACAAAATATTGGTAAAAGGTAAACCCTCACCTTTTCTTTTTCAGACGGCTGTGGCTAAGAATCTGAATTTTTAATAGCTTTCAGTCTTTGTTTTTCCATCTTTCCAGCAGTCTTCAGAACTCCTGCCTGGCACAGAATATTTAGTTTTATAAAAGAGATTAGGTTTTTGTTGATAAAATTTATTATACTTCAGAATTAAATGCTATTTTGGAGATACTAACGTTGGTTACTTACATTTCTCCAGTTCACCAAATCAAAACTCTCTCCTGCTTCTGTTCAGAACTGCGTACAGCAGCTTTCATCTATTTTAGTGCAGATAATATTTAGTTTCTTAACTGGGACTAGTTTCGTAGTCTAGTATTAACTGCCGTACTCGCGCTCCAAGCATGCACGCACATGCATGCACACACACGCAATAGAAAACAGCCAATAAGGAAGAGGGAAGGCGAAATTTAAGGCAGCACAACCAATGAGAGTGGAGTTAAAGTGGGGTGTCTACCTTGTCAATCAAAGGTCAGACGCGTTAGTGATTGGCTGCGTGGAGTGCCAGGCTCCGCCCCCGCTGGTGCAGAGCAGCGTTGAAATGACACCACGTAACCATAGACATCATATACGTAGACGCGTTGTTGGGCGGGTTCTGTCTATGCTGCGATGCGTCAGAGGGTCCGCCATGTTAAATGTGGCAAATCTGCAGTTACTCAGTCACTTAAACAGTATCAGAGGGACTTTAATCTCAGAATATACTTTGTATTCTTAATATTTTTATTTTTGTAATATTACAAGTTTATTTTCGTATCCCTTTAGCTTCATTCTCCTGAATTTATTCTTGTAAAGAATAAAAAAAATTAAACTAATCTAACCCTGTACTATTACTCCAGGAGTGAAATAATTCTGCAAACTGTGACTATTCTGGAAATGTTCCCTCTTAATTCTCATAATATGACGTTTTTCACTTTTGTGTTTTTTTGTTTTGTTTTTTACTTTATTGTCCTAGGACTTTTTTTCTCATATTAGTAATTTGACCTCCCGCAAAAAGTCTGTTCCTAAAGTTTCACATGTGACACGGTCTTAAGAAATAATGAAGACCACAATGTTTATATTTAAGAAATTGATCCTTATATTCATAACATATACACACACACACACATATATATTCATATATATATATATATATATATATATATATATATATATATATATATATATATATATATATATATATATATATATATATATAGTCTGTGTTGCCACTCTGCAGCTTTAGTGTCTCCAGTTTTGTAACATGGATGTAGCCTTAGTTTATAGAAGGCAGATACAAGTAGTGAAATCAGCCAGAATACCTTTCCATACAGCACAGGAATGAGGCATCTTCTCTGATCCACGTTCATTACAACAGAACTTACCTTTTTTCTGCCGCGTACAATATGGCGGTGACATTGATGTGCGATCCCGCACCCAACGACGCGTCTACGTATATGATGTCTATGGTGGTAACGCCGAGCGCTTCAAATGGAGGCGCTCCGGGCGAACCATACGCACGTCTTGCAGAGCCGAACCGACACACAGGAACACTCTGAATCAATAACTTTTTAGTGGTGCTGAGATTTGAGCACCCCTAAAAATGGCCTAAATACGCCACTGCCTCCTAGCGTCAATGTTTACTCCAGTGTTGACTTCAATGCTGACGTTTCAAACAGAAATTAATAGCGCTGCTTCCAGTTCACTCTTGTTTGCTTCGTTGTCACTTCTTGTAATTGTTCGGTAATCAGACAGAATATCCATCCCGCTATACCGATACCGACAGTAACCACAGCCCAGCCGCGGCATATCTGAAGGCTATGAACGTCTGACCCAGAGTCAAAGATCATACTAATAGATCGATGGCCACTACGAGGTAAAAAAAAAAAAAGACAGCTTC
Organism: Fundulus heteroclitus; assembly: GCF_011125445.2. Taxonomy (NCBI): domain Eukaryota; kingdom Metazoa; phylum Chordata; class Actinopteri; order Cyprinodontiformes; family Fundulidae; genus Fundulus; species Fundulus heteroclitus. The sequence continues at coordinate 41,930,535 of NC_046380.1, forward strand.
CAGTCCAGGGTGGGCACGGCCCCCCAATGCCTGCCCTTGCCGCCCGGTCTGATATAAGACCAAAGTGGATTCGGGAGATTTTTCCACATGATCCCCCTGAGGAGCAGAAGAGCAAGGTAAGAGGGTCTTGCACTGTGCAGCTATTCAAAAAGGGACTTGGCCATTACGTACCTACATTTCTGGAGCAATTTTCCACTCTACCTTTAAACAAGATGATTAAACAGGCTAATTTCCCCCCTTCATATTTAAGATTGGGGTTTACCTGAACAAATATACTCTGATTACAAATAACATAATTTTTTAGGTCCATTTACTTTTAAAATACTTTATTAATTCCAAAAAAATGTTGTATAAAGTGTTGTCTTGACGTTAATTGCTTTGATGAGGGAAGTTCTCAAGAGATAGTCTATTATTGTTTATGGTTCTACTGTCTCCATTCCTGTCTGTTGTCTAGGGCTCTGCCTCACAAAGCTGGGTAAGTAGATTGACTGCATTTGGTGAAATGCACTGGAGTCACTGAAATGCACTGGAACAAGGCAGGGTTTCTTTCCTGCTACTGGAACCTTCTCCTGGGTCAGGCTAAGGTTGAAGAGATGTTGCAGAACTTCACAGAGGTTTTTAGGACTCTGCAGCGGTTAGTATCAAGATCTGCAGTCTGGCCAAGTTTAGTTTCTCTCGTTGCCTCTTCTCCTGATTCTAGACACAGACAGGGGGAAAGGAGATAATGATACCACCACCATCTCCCGATTTCCATAATCATCTGCCTGATCGTCTACACCTCTATGGGTGAAGAAAGGAAGTAAAAGTGGAATTTATTCCAGCACTGATTAAATTCATCCTTTTAAAACACCAGAGAAGATTAGTTGTGCATTTGAATTTTTTTTTTGGAGGATCAGTTGTAGATTGAGAATGTGAACTGGGGGACAGACTAAGATATCATGCACTAATGAATTATTACCAAATGGATTGTTGTTTCTAAAATCTAAAATCATACCTGATACGCTCTCAGCAACATTGTTAATCCTATACAGAGGCCGATGTGTCTTCTCTGGTCGTCTGTAATAGCCCAAGCAGAATGTGTGATAAGGATTTTCCTGCACTGGGGTCTTTACTTTTTCAAAGTGTAGAGGACACACCTGCTGGGCGTTCAGTGTTCACTTTAAATTTAGAGACTTCAGCCACATTCACTTTAATTCCTCATCTGTTGCTAACCGATGTTAGGATATCAACAAGGTCAAGTGGAACGAGCTGTTTATCCCAGAACTGCATGGCACACTTAGATGGCACTGACCCAAAAGATTGGCACATATCTATCAGATACCACCCCGGAGGTGACACAGTTTCCCTGCTGATGTCACAGTTTGGATGTGTACCACCCCTGTATGGGTGTGTCCCGAGATCCCTTTATAATGTTTGTGTGATGAGCACTCGAGGCCTTCCTGCCGATCAGGGGCCCATCAGCACTGGTGTGACTGTAACTATTTCTCTGTCTTTACGTAGATAAAATATAACTAAAAGCATACTTGTCTGTTTTATGCGTCTTACATTCAAGGTAATAAGTAAGTGGGGGTCGCCTGACTGGGTAAAACGAACTGGGTCCACCGAGGGTGCTTCACCGTAGACGGGACACGGTGAAACAGTAACACCGATAATAAAAAGATTCTAGTGAAAAAAGTCACAGTTTTCAGGGCAATCCAGTGAATGTTAAACATGTTGCAAGTTAAGCTTTGTCTGATTAACTGTGCAGCCGCAAAACAGCACAACAAGCAGTCACGTTTGGACGTTTCTGAGCTTCAAAAGGAGATGTGTGTAGGCGTGTAATTATTGTAACAGAGCAAAAGAAGAACCTTAGCCAGACTGCAAACCAGTTGCTTCAAAAATAAAGCTCAATTCATTTAATTTGGTACCAAAACAAACAGCCATGCAGGCTACCAAGCCAGAATCAACCAATATAATCAGTCCCACAGCAGTACTGCCAGGAATAAGGTGGATAAAATAGACACACACCCAAAAAGTCTGAGTATGACGTCAGTTTAATGCGGCATCTTGCAGGGGAGGGTACCAGGCCCGTATTAAGACAATATACCTCAAAGTCCCCCCCCTTACTCGTGCTGTCCTCCGGTCAAAAACATCAGACATAATCAAGGGGATTTCTGTAATGTAATTTACTATTTACTAACTTACACAACTACATGTAGGCATATGAGCAGTGAGCAATATTCAAATATCTCATTTTAAAATGTTAAAATCAAAAATATCTTTATTTATTTATCTTTTATTATTATTGTGACATCAGTGTTCACAAAATGAATAATGCATGGTCTTTCAACTATTTCAAATAAATAATATAACAATTTATGAAAAATATATTTTTAAAGCATGTGTCATGTGGTGCCCCCCCTATGGTTGGTGCCCCTGGGCACTGGCCCACTGGCCCTTATGGATAATCCGGCCCTGGAGGGCACTTCATCCAAACTGATTCATTCAATAAGTCTTGGAACTTTATTTTGGCTGTACTGTATATTCAGGTGCAGTTATACTAATCTGGTAATAAGGTAAAACAGACGAACCAGAATATTCTGAAGACCGTAACCAGCTGGTTAAAAGTTAACACCCTCAGCATTATGTACTACGCAGCTAGTGGCTGCCGCAGGCAAAGAACTACTCCTGTTGGTTCCTTCTGCAGGTATTTAGGACTCAAACGTCTTCAGAATCCCTCTCTGAAAGTTATGAAGTTCAAAATACAGCCACAATCAGCAACCGGTGCTCATTAGCAGTTTAAATATTTTTATTGTCTTCTGCTTGCCTCTCAGGGACAATGCATTTGATGGACAAGCAATAAACTGGACACTTTAAAACTGTGTTGTAACCAAATACAGTTTTAATGCTAATTCCATTTTAATACCCATATAAAAAGAACTAATTCACCAGAAGCACCAAATTAGAAGTAACTGTTTCATCCCTACTACCTAAAAGCATATAAGGCTGAAATGATAGGTCTGAGCAAGAACATAGAACAGCATTACATAGAGTGATCTTTTTGATGATTATTCTTTTAGCTTAGGTAGATTGTCACCACATTCTAATCTTTCACAATCTAAAATCTTCCACTACTACTACTAGGGTCAGAGACATTTCTCCAGTAGAATATAAAGCAAACACAGCTGGTGCTGATAAACTGCCTTCTGAAAGTGGTTTTCTTTTGCTTTACACTTGTGTCACTCGCTTTCTTTAATTATAATGCAGTCTTCCGAATGTGCTTGCATGAGGCTGAGTTGAGTTGCAGAACTTTGTTTCCAGCTTACCGAGTCCACCTGAGACTACCATCCTGCCGCGCAAGAAGGCGGCAGCAAAGTCTGCTCTCTTGGTTTTCAAAGCCACTGTCTCCTCAGACTTGAGCCAGGTGCCTAAAATGGAACACGGAGAAAAAAAAAGACAGCTGGAGTGAGCAAACGTGCGTGTCTGTGTGTGTGCACAAGGTCATAAAGTAGCCGAGGTGAATTCCTAAGGCAGCATAGTCCACCTTTAGCCGGACAGGATGCTGCTGAGTTTTCAGAGTGTGCCCTGCACAAACAGGGTGCCCATGAGGCAGCTGCAGTCAGGAGACTGTATAGTACACACACACACACACACACACACACACACACACACACACACACACACACACACACACACCACACACACACACACACACACACACACACACACACACACACACCACACACACACACAACACACACACACACCACACACACAGATAGCTGTCAAGGGCAAAAAAAAGGTTAGACCACACACAGTTAAAGACAGAAAGCAGGTCAAGACAGAAATGATGGTGCTGTGGTGAAATGAATATTTGACAGCCTGTTGACAGATTCCCGAATGTGTCTGAATTATCCTGGAGCAACACCAGCATTGATTAAAACCACACAGTATGCAAAGCTTTTCTTAAAGCATATACAGTTTTAGCCAAAAATTTGACAGACTTACAGTACTATGCACCATGCTACAGTATGGGCAGCTTTACTTTGTTACCATGTGTCTTGGTTTGGTTTCAGGGCCTAGCGTCAGTAGAATTCGCTACATGGCACTGAAGGTTTCTACAGGAAAGATACATGAGTGACTGCAGTGTTACAAACAGAAAGAAAGCTGATCTTTGTCATTGGTACTGATTGAGTCTTTAAATCCTTGCTGGGTCTGTGTAGTGAGAACACAATCCCTTTTTTTCTACAGGATTTATCTGCTCAACTTCTCATGAGAATATTGAAAAGGCCAGACATCTCTTTTTAATCCTTCTTTCTGAAGCTTGAAGAACCACCACAATGCAATTTCTCATTCATAAATGAAGTCTTTTTCCCATAACTGTAACCCATATTAAAGATTCATTGACTTAAAGACATTCTATTATGGAATATTTTCCCTTTTCTGACCACTTGGGGACACTAATAGACTGTTTTTAGAACATTTAACTTTCAATCCAATCTGGTCAGGCCATCATTAGTTATAGAAAAGTAAAAAAAAGAGTGAGGTTATGGTTTACAGTAACTAACATCATAAGCAATACAGATACCCCATAAACATGACAGGACTTAATGTTTCACACAAAGCATTTAATTTCTACACATTTAAACTCATATAAACCATGTTTCTAGATGCAAAATGGCTGGGTAAACTCTTCCAAAGAGGGGGATAAAAAGGCTGTTTTCCAGGTCTTGGGAATTTCATTTGAAGACAAAAGTAAATAAAAAAATGACAATGTTCCAGTTATCTTTCTAAAATGCCAGTTTTACATATAATAGTGAAAGAAGCCCTATGTCTCCATGGTAGGTCTACATTGGAGTCAGAGGCAGGGGTGGGGCGAGTAGCCAAAAACTTGAGCAAGAGTGGCATTATTTCCACACTTTCTATTCAAGTAAAAAGTAGTAAACTTTTAAATTACTCAGGTATGAGTAAAACTAAAGTATTCAATAAAAGGCTACTCAAGTAATAATCATAACATCTGATTTAATATTGTTATGCCAGAAGCTGTTTGAATATGATTATTATTATTTATTATAATTTGGTATTATAATTTTAATAATAGGTCATTCAAACTCAAATAGTAGGTATAACAAAATGTGGCTCAAATGGTGGTGATACCAGTGGTAAGCTTCTAATAATTTATAACAGTAATGCATTTATTAATTAGCTGTTATGGACTCATTTATGCTGGAACAGGAGGCATGATCTGATCGGTTCCTGATTTATGAGATCTATCCAGCAGCGTCAATAACTCAAATTATAACTGCAATTAGAGTTTACCGTTACTCCTTTATCACCAATCCATTGATAATGTTTCTGTTTTAATGTCAGATGTTAACACAAAAAGTGGTAACTCTATATTCTGAAAGACCATGCAACTGTGAATTGGAATGAACACAATTACTATTCCACAAGTTGTTGCTTTTATTGAACCAAAAGCAATTCCCTGTTACAGTAATTCTCTGATTCAACAACCGTGAAAACTATAATCACTACTAAACCAAACATGCAAAATATATGTGGAAATAAAAGTCAAAAATGGATTAAAATAAGAGGTAGCAAATCTTAGTTCACTCAGTTGTTTAAACATCACATTCAAGACGTCGGCACTGACGCAGCAGCATTGAGAGACAAACAGCTTTGAGAATCCAGTGGGACGATTCAATGTTTTCCAACAAGCTAGCTACAGCTTGTCATGGTTTTTATATGTTTTGCCCACATGCAGACACAATACGGAAGAGAGAGTGCAGTTTAAAGGTGTTTATTAAATGGTTCAGGTACAGGGATCATTGCATGGGTGTGGAGATCCGTCAAGGTCTGAACGTCAATGCCGGAGGAACTGTGGGAAGAGGAGGAGAGTGTTTACGAAAGACTACCAGATATAAATTCCCAGAAGCCGAGCCGCTTACTATTTAGTTGAGCGAACCTAACCGGGGAGGGGAAGGTGAGGGAAACTCTGAGGCCGAGTGCTCACGAGGATAGCCGGTGGTTAGCAACTGGAGGGCAGACTGATGGCAAGGCGGCGAGGGATCCGGAGCGAACCACGACAGACAGGGGAGACAGACGGTTTGACCAGAGATCAGAGGGAACCAGCAGAATCCAGGGAAGGGAACCTCGAGCCCATCCTGGTAACATCCAGAGAGTACGAGGGGGAATGCCAGAGCAACATCTGAGCTTCAGGGATTCTTGGAAGCTGGTTCGTAGAGCGAGACGTCAAGGCGGGTGAGTTATCCAAACACAAAACTACAAGAAAGGCAGGCGATACAAAATTAATCAGGTTCCAAAGATACGAAAAACTCACAGGCCACATCGTACCATGACTGGGTAAGGCTCTGGCGTCTTCCTTCTGTCTGTGCCTTCCTTAAGACGACAGTAAACAGTGCTCCAAACGACCCCCAGCAAACTAGAACCACCTGTGAAGCAGAGTTAGAGCACCGGCCAAACAGAGAACCCTGACACAGCTTAGCCAGTTGCACCTCCCCAAGATGGCGACTATGACGACACGTGACCCTTTACGCATCACCTTGCTTGATACGTAAAGGGGGAGGTCTTAATGACGTAATCAACGCTTACGCTGATGTCGGGTGACACCTTGATTAAAGAGAAGTCCTGAATGAGAGACTCAAGAGAAGGGTGCAAACCGAGGTTCACAAAGAGCGCAGGACCTGACGGACCTGCACGAACGCAGGTCCATCAGGCAGCAAGGAGAGGGGGGGTCCCCGAATCTGGTCTCCGCAGCTCCGGCGGTCGGTCCTTCGGTCAGCGAGGATACTTGAGGAAAATCCCCGGAGTCTCTGGGCTCTCCGGGATGCTTTGCTTGGCCAAAACGAAAGCGTGGTCCCTTTTACGATCACTGGGAGATAAGGCGGCTCTCAGTCTTTGATCAAAGGGAATTCAAAAGTACTATTTAAAGTCGACCTCCTGTCCAACAGAGGGATGGTTTTGCTCCAAAAATCCTCAGTCCAGCGAGAAGCTAGAGCATGTGGCACGGGGGGGACCCACGGAGTGAAACCGCTGTCTGTCTTCCCGGTGTGGCGGTGTGCCAAAGAAGAAAGATCACAGTGTGCGATCGGAATAAATACCTTTCCCATAGAAACGTTATCTTTCCGTCCATCATTAGGGTCAGCGGCCATTTTGGACCGTGTTGCATGATGGGAGTTGGTGGCCATTTTGACCACATTGCATCATGGGAAATGCAGTCCGTCACGTCCCAAACTAATGCAGGCTGTCACGTCCTGAACTGGCGTAACAAATATGTAAAAGGAAAAGTCTGGTCACAATCAGAATTCAAAAACTGCTGAAAGTACTTTAAATATAAAATTATTACATACTGTTCAATAAATTATAAGGTTTTTTAATTAAGAGTAATTTTTATTTGAAGGTCTTTTTATCGGGGCCGCCATCTTGGTGAAGAATAGTACTGCCACCTCCCAGTTTGTGACGTCCCTGTGCGGTATCAACTGTAAAGCAAGTCCCAATGCCCTATCTGTCCGTCCGTCCGTCCGTCTTCTTCCGCTTATCCGGGGTCGGGTCGCGGGGGTAGCAGCTTCAGTAGGGAGGCCCAGACGTCCCTTTCCCCAGCCACTTGGGCCAGCTCCTCAGGAGGAATCCCAAGGCGTTCCCAGGCCAGCCGGGAGACATAGTCCCTCCAGCGTGTCCTGGGTCTTCCCCTGGGCCTCCTCCCGGTGGGACGTGCCCGGAACACCTCACCAGGGAGGCGTCCAGGAGGCATCCTGACCAGATGCCTGAGCCACCTCAACTGGCTCCTCTCGACGTGGAGGAGCAGCGGCTCTACTCTGAGTCCTCCCCGGATGACTGAGCTCCTCACCCTATCTCTAAGGGAGAGCCCAGACACACTACGGAGAAAACTCATTTCAGCCGCTTGTATCCGGGATCTCGTTCTTTCGGTCACGACCCAAAGCTCGTGACCATAGATGAGGGTAGGAACGTAGATCGACCGGTAAATCGAGAGCTTCGCCTTTTGGCTCAGCTCTCTCTTCACCACAACGGATCGGTACAGCGCCCGCTTCACAGCAGACGCTGCACCAATCCGCCTGTCGATCTCCCGCTCCATCCTCCCCTCATTTGTGAACAAGACCCCAAGATACTTGAACTCCTCCACTAGGGGCAGGACATCCTCCCCAACCCGGAGAAGGTACTCTACCCTTTTCCGGTTCAAGACCATGGTCTCGGATTTGGAGGCACTGATTTTCATCCCGGCCGCTTCGCACTCGGCTGCGAACCGCTCCAGTGAGAGCTGTAGATCACGCCCTGATGAAGCCAATAGGACCACGTCATCCGCGAATAGCAGAGACGCAATCCTAAGGCCACCAAAACGGATCCCCTCAACACCTTGGCTGCGCCTAGAAATTCTGTCCATAAAAGTTATGAACAGAATCGGTGACAAAGGGCAACCTTGGCGGAGTCCAACTCTCACCAGAAACGAGTCCGACTTACTGCCGGCAATGCGGACCAGACTCTGACACCGGTTGTACAGAGACCTGACAGCCCTTATTAAAGGGTCCGGTACTCCATACTCCCGGAGTACCCCCCACAGGATCCCCCGGGGGACACGGTCGAATGCCTTCTCCAGATCCACAAAGCACATGTAGACTGGTTGGGCAAACTCCCATGCCCCCTCAAGAATCCTGCTGAGGGTATAGAGCTGGTCCAGTGTTCCACGGCCAGGACGAAAACCACACTGCTCTTCCTGAATCCGAGATTCGATTATCCGACGGACCCTCCTTTCCAGAACCCCTGAATAGACCTTACCAGGGAGGCTTAAGAGTGTGATTCCTCTGTATTTGGAACACACCCTCCGGTCCCCCTTTTTAAATAGGGGGACCACCACCCCAGTCTGCCAATCCAGAGGAACTGCCCCCGATGTCCACGCAATGTTGCAGAGCCGCGTTAACCAACACAGCCCCACAACATCCAGAGCCTTAAGGTACTCAGGGCGAATCTCATCCACCCCCGGGGCCTTGCCACCGAGGAGCTTTTTAACAACCTCTGCAACCTCAGCACCAGAGATGGGAGAACCCGACCCAGAGTCCTCAGGCTCTGCTTCCTCAATGGAAGACGTGTTGGTGGGATTAAGGAGGTCTTCGAAGTATTCCACCCACCGACGCACAACGTCCCGAGTCGAGGTCAGCTGCACACCACCCCCACTGTAAACAGTGTTGGTACTGCACTGCTTCCCCCTCCTGAGACGCCGGATAGTGGACCAGAATCGCTTCGAAGCTGTACGGAAGTCTTTCTCCATGGCCTCTCCGAACTATTCCCACGCATGAGTTTTTGCCTCGGCGACCAGCCGAGCCGCCTGCCGCTTCCACTGCCGGTACACATCAGCTGCTTCCGGAGTCCCACAGGCCAAAAAAGCCCGGTAGGACTCCTTCTTCAGCTTGACGGCTTCCCTCACCGCTGGTGTCCACCAGCGGGTTTGAGGGTTGCCGCCGCGACATGCACCGACAACCTTGCGGCCACAGCTCCAACTAGCCGCCTCAACAATAGAGGCGTGGAACATGGTCCATTCAGACTCAATGTCCCCCGCCTCCCTCGGGTCGTGTTTAAAGTTCTCCCGGAGGTGGGAGTTAAAGCTCCGCCTCACAGAGGACTCTGCCAGACGTTCCCAGCAAACCCTCACAGTGCGTTTGGGCCTGCCCGGTCGGACCGGCTTCCTCCCCCGCCATCGGAGCCAACTCACCACCAGGTAGTGGTCGGTGGAGAGCTCCGCCCCTCTCTTCACCTGAGTGTCCAAGACATACGACCGCAGGTCAGATGGAATGACAACAAAGTCGATCATTGAACTGCGACCTAGGGTGTCCTGGTGCCAAGAGCACATATGGACACCCTTATGCTTGAACATGGTGTTTGTGATGGACAATCCATGACGAGCACAGATATCTGCCCTATCTGTCCCCTTGTAAATAAATATCCGTTTTCATGCCAAAATATTTTATTTAACCACTTAAACAAAGATAGACATGGTATTAAGCATTTGAAATTGAATTAATACTAATTAGACATTTTAGAAACATACAATGACAACAAATAAGCATTAAAGTACGGTTTATGGGTTGGGTTCTGCCATATTGAGTATAAAACTCATCTTTAGAACCAATCTCTGCTCAAAATGGTGATCTGCACCGCCTAATCTACTTTCAGCAGTTATAATCAGTTATTGATATTTCGGCATCACTTAGTTTAGACCCCAAACAATCAACTTCACTTTCAGAAACAAGCCCCAAAAAAAACTGCTACCCGCAACTCATGAAATTTAAAAGTGACTTTAGAAAAAATAAGACCAAAGTCGTATAAAACAAGTGGGCTTCACAACAGTGAGCACTCTTTCCAAATTCGTCGTATCCCTCCGCCGCTAATGTTACGACAAAATCTACATCATAAAAAAAGGAAGGCCTATTACTATTCACCTCTAAACGGCTTATTTATTAGGCGCCTGCCATAGCATTTGCAATGAGGAGGCAGTGCTGTGCGAAGCACAGCACTGCCTCCAATGCAAATGCATGGAGGCACCTATTACTATGCACCTCTAAACGGCTTATTTATTATTAGGCGCCTGCCTTGCATGTGCAATGAGGAGGCAGTGCTGTGCGAAGCACAGCACTGCCTCCCAATGCAAATGCATGGGCAGGGCCTATTACTATGCACCTCTAAACGGACTCTTTATTAGGCGCCTGCCATAGCATTTGCAATGAGGAGGCAGTGCTGTGCGAAGCACAGCACTGCCTCCAATGCAAATGCATGGAGGCACCTATTACTATTCACCTCTAAACGGATTATTTATTAGGCGCCTGCCTTGCATGTGCAATGAGGAGGCAGTGCTGTGCGAAGCACAGCACTGCCTCCCAATGCAAATGCATGGGCAGGGCCTATTACTATTCACCTCTTAAGGCGTCTCTTTATTATTAATATTCTTTATTTTTCTTCCTTCACGATTAATGGGGCCCGAACCGTAGCGTGCACCCCCACAATATATACATCAAAACGTCTGGCTCGGTCTCGAGATGTGTGCTACTACGTTTATTGGGGTTTCGAGTTACCATGGCAACAAAATAAGCGAAAAACCACCCCCAAAACAACCCCATAGGAATGAATGGAGTCGGGGAGAAAGAAAGCCTCAAAAACCCCTCAAAAGGACCATTTTCAAAGCTGTACTGTGTCGCCATGCTTTCACCTACAAACACCGTTTAACTTCCAGTTTGTAGATATATCTGTGACCTACTCAGAAGTGAAAACGGGATGTGGATATCTTTTATCGTCTCTTCACAGTTACTCCTCAAAGCTCATGTCCGAAAATAAGCGAAATCATCGTTTACAATGAAAGTCAAAGACGGAATTCTCCAACCGCTAGAGTGGCCCACTCTAGCTTTTTTAAAGATTTCAAAACTCCGAACAACTTGACCTTTCTCGCTCAATTTTCACTCTACGTAGACAAATTATACATCAAAACGTAGGTATTTTTGTCAGGATTCGGGAAATGTAACCCTCATTGGTGTGGCATTTATAGATTTTTCGCAAATCACCTCAGAGCGACACAAACCCGAAACCTCCCCCATTCATTTCCTATGGAGCGGTTTTGAAAAATGACGTCCAAAAATCCAAAACATCACATGTTTTCGCATCGTCGCTACTCCTAAACCGTTTTATGTACAGACATGAGACTTTCACACATGAATGTCCCAACCCTTCTGGCACTCAAGAAAAATGAATTTTGTGGATAACTGTTACGGTTTTTCCACAGGAACAATTTGTTCGGGAGTAGCGAATGTGCAAAATCCTGAAATCGCTTTGGAGCTGCATTTTCCCACATCATCCACTTTTTTACATCGTCGCTGTGCCTACACCGATTTTTGTAAAAATATGAAAATGAGCTACATGGTCATCAAAAGCCTGCTGATACTCACAGTGAAAGAATTATTTTGATATCTCTTATACTTTTTTAGCCAGAGCGATTTGTTCGGGATCATTTTCAGAGGATTTCTGAAATTTCATAAAAATGTCCTTTAGATCATAATTTTTTACGCCTTTATTAAACTTTTTCCAGCAAAAACCGATAGCAAGTCTTCTTCCCCTATCCTTTACGAAATAAACACAGAAAAAATTACGTCTCTACCATTTACGGTTCCAGAGAAATCGTGCGTTGTTCGAGGCAAAGTTCTCCATTATAATCCAATAGGCAGACTTGGACACCAAGTGTCTGCACTTTTTTAGACTGGCCCGCTGCAGCTGTGTCAGTGAGTTTCCATGACGACGGAACTCTGAGGGCCAGTGGGAGACGTTCCATTGAGATAGAATGGCAACTTTCGACGCCAGCTGCAGCGGCTGTGATTAATGTAGAAATCTGAAATTCGCACAGTCACTTCCTCTTAACATTTTAAAATTTTCATGTGACTTTCAGCCATGTGTCAGTTTACTGTCCCATTTTGGATTTTACATGCTTTCCTATTGGGTCTTTGCTTCCAACAGGACCTGGCATGATGCCTAGACACGACCCACTTGGCCAATACAGCACCACCCACCTGTGGGAAATGGCACTACACACCATTTTGGTCAAATGTTGAGTTCTGGGCCCAGATGTGGTGAGGCTGAGTTGCTAAAGGAGGCCAATCTGACCAATGAACTTTGGTCACGTTTGGTGACATTAAGTATTAGCACCCCTATTTGAGGCACTTCCCAGTACAGGATTTGGACCAAACTGACAGAGTACAATCACCCGTTGATACTGAACACAACCATGTTAGCGGCTAACTGTTAGCATGTTGCTAACCGGAAGTAGCTCTAGAAAGGTCTCACCATCTTCTGCTTCACAGAGTCTGTTCTTACTTTAGAGAGAAAGCTCCACAAGAAATTTGGGCTACATGGCTTAAAGCATCTCCAAGCTACGAGGTGTCAAACATCCAATGCTTTTCAATGGGAGACCAAACCCCTTATGGTCCCAATAATGCATGCCCATATATGGCGCTACAATATAGCTCAGAGGGAGAGTGCAGGCTTTGCATGCAAGAGGTCGAGGGATCGATTCCCGGCTTGGAAGACTAGGGGTTTTGTATTATAATCCCCACAGTGTGTATATTAAAACATGTGTGCTGATCCCATGAAGTATTTTTTGTACCACCCGCCATTTTGAGTTACCATGGCAACATGACAAACAACGTTTTTTCTCCCTATTTGAGGCTCATCCCAGTACAGGATTTGGACCAAACTAACAGAGTACACTCACCCAGTGATACCAAATACAACCATGTTAGCGGCTAACGGTTAGCATGTTGCTAACCGGAAGTAGCTCTAGGAAGCCTGTACAAACTTCTGCTTGACAGATTTGGTGAATTTTAGCATTTTCTCCCTTTTTAGGCACTTCTCAGTACAGGATTTCAACCAAACTAACAGAGTAACATCACCCGGTGATACTGAACACAGCCATGCTAGCGGCTAACCGTTAGCATGTTGCTAACCGGAAATAGCTTTAGGAAGGTCCTACCAACAGCTGCTTAGCCAGAGTTCTTTAACCTTTACAGACAGAGAAGGCTGTAGCTGTCAGTGAGTCTCCATGACAACGCTGCTAGCAATAGGCTCCTAGGAGGTCCATTGACTTAACATGGCACCTTTCAACGGCCGCTGCGAGGGCTGTGAAGACCGTAGGAACCTGAAATTCGCAGTGTTACTTCCTGTTGCTATTTCTGATGGTATGGTACGCACCAAGTGGCAGGCGCCTTGCTAAATTTCTTCAGACATTTTTCTAGTTATTCTTTATTATTATTCCGTCACGGCTAATGCGGCCCAAACAGTAGCGTGCACCCCCACAATATAGGTATCAAAACCTGCGGCTCGATTACGAAATGTGTGCTACTACTTTTATTGGGGTTTCGAGTTACCATGGCAACAAAATTAGCGAAAAACCCCCCCAAAAAACCCCATAGGAATGAATGGAGTCGGGTAGAAAGAAAGCCTCAAAAAGGCCTCCAAATGACCAATTTCAACGCTGTACTGTGTCGTCATGCTTTCACCTACGAACACCGTTTAACTTCCAGTTTGTAGATATATCTGTGACCTACTCAGAAGTGAAAACGGGATGTGGATATCTTTTGTCGTCTCTTCACAGTTACTCCTCAAAGCTCATGTCCGAAAATCAGCGAAATCATCGTTTACAATGAAAGTCAATGACGGAATTCTCCAACTGCTAGAGTGGCCCACTCTAGCTTTTTTAAAAATTTCAAAACTCCCAACAACTTAACCTTACTCGCTCAATTTTCACTCTACGTAGACAAATTATACATCAAAACGTAGGTATTTTTGTCAGGATTCGGGAAATGTAATCCTCATTGGTGTGGCATTTATAGATTTTTCGCAAATCACCTCAGACCGACACAAACCCGAAACCTCCCCCATTCATTTCCTATGGAGCGGTTTTGAAAAATGACGTCTAAAAATCCAAAACATCCCATGTTTTCGCATCGTCGCTACTCCTAAACCGTTTTATGTACAGACATGAGACTTTCACACATGAATGTCCCAACCCTTCTGGCACTCAAGAAAAGTTTTTTTTGTGGATAACTGTTACGGTTTTTCCACAGGAACAATTTGTTCGGGAGTAGCGAATGTGCAAAATCCTGAAATCGCTTTGGAGCTGCATTTTCCCACATCATCCACTTTTTTACATCGTCGCTGTGCCTACACCGATTTTTGTAAAAATATGAAAATGAGCTACATGGTCATCAAAAGCCTGCTGATACTCACAGTGAAAGAATTATTTTGATATCTCTTACACTTTTTGAGTTACAGCGATTTGTTCGGAACCGTTTTAAGAGGATTTCTGAAAATCTATAAAAATGCCATTTAGATCATAATTTTTTACGCCTTTATTAAACTTTTTCCAGCAAAAACCGATAGCAAGTCTTCTTCCCCTATCCTTTACGAAATAAACACAGAAAAAATTACGTCTCTACCATTTACGGTTCCGGAGAAATCGTGCGTTGTTCGAGGCAAAGTTCTCCATTATAATCCAATAGGCAGACTTGGACACCAAGTGTCTGCACTTTTTTAGACTGGCCCGCTGCAGCTGTGTCAGTGAGTTTCCATGACGACGGAACTCTGAGGGCCAGTGGGAGACGTTCCATTGAGATAGAATGGCAACTTTCGACGCCAGCTGCAGCGGCTGTGATTAATGTAGAAATCTGAAATTCGCACAGTCACTTCCTCTTAACATTTTAAAATTTTCATGTGACTTTCAGCCATGTGTCAGTTTACTGTCACATTTTTGATTTTACATGCTTTCCTATTGGGTCTTTGCTTCCAACAGGACCTGGCATGATGCCTAGACACGACCCACTTGGCCAATACAGCACCACCCACATGTGGGAAATGGCACTACTGACCATTTTGGTCAAATGTTGAGTTCTGGGCCCAGATGTGGTGAGGCTGAGTTGCTAAAGGAGGCCAATCTGACCCATGAACTTTGGTCACGTTTGGTGACAATAAGTATTGGCACCCCTATTTGAGGCACTTTCCAGTACAGGATTTGGACCAAACTGACAGAGTACAATCACCCGGTGGTACTGAACACAACCTTGTTAGCGGTAACGGTTAGCATGTTGCTAACCGGAAGTAGCTCTAGGAAGGTCTCACCAACTTCTGCTTCACAAAGTCTGTTCTTCCTTTAGAGAGAAAGGTCCACAAGAAATTTGGGCTACGTGGCATAAAGCATCTCCAAGCTATGAGGTGTCAAATATCCAATGCTTTTCAATGGGAGACCAAACCCCTTATGGTCCCAATAATGCATGCCCATATATGGCGTTACAGTATAGCTCAGAGGAAGAGTGCAGGCTTAGTATGCAAGAGGTCGTAGGATCGATTACCGGTGTGGGAGACTTAGAGTTTTGTATTATAATCCCCACAGTGTGTATATTAAAACATGTGTGCTGATCCCATTAAGTATTTTTTTGTACCACCCGCCATTTTGAGTTACCATGGCAACGTTATAAACAACGTTTTTTCTCCCTATTTGAGGCTCATCCCAGTACAGGATTTGGACCAAACTAACAGAGTACACTTACCCAGTGATACCATACACAACCATGTTAGCGGCTAACGGTTAGCATCTTGCTAACCGGAAGTAGCTATAAGAAGCTTGTACAAACTCCTGCTTGACAGATTTGGTGAATTTTAGGATTTTCTCCGTTTTTAGGCACTTCTCAGTACAGGATTTCAACCAAACTAACAGAGTAACATCACCTGGTGATACTGAACACAACCCTGCTAGCGGCTAACCGTTAGCATGTTGCTAACCAGAAGTAGCTTTGGGAAGCTCCTACCAACTGCTGCTTAGCCAGAGTTCTTCTGCCTTTACAGACAGAGAGGGCTGTAGCTGTCAGTGAGTCTCCATGACAACGCTGCTAGCAAGAGGCTCCTAGGAGGTCCATTGACTTAACATGGCACCTTTCAACGGCCGCTGCGAGGGCTGTGAAGACCGTAGGAACCTGAAATTCGCAGTGTTGCTTCCTGTTGCTATTTCTGACGGTACGGTACGCACCAAGTGGCAGGCGCCTTTCTAAATTTCTTCAGAAATTTTTCTAGTTAGGCGCCTGCCATAGCATTTGCAATGAGGAGGCAGTGCTGTGCGAAGCACAGCACTGCCTCCCATGCAAATGCATGGAGGCACCTATTACTATGCACCTCTAAACGCGTCTCTTTATTAATATTCTTTACTTCTTCTTCCGTCACGATAAATGCGGCCCGAACTGTAGCGTGCACCCCCACAATATAGGTATCAAAACGTCCGGCTCGATTACGAGATGTGTGCTACTACTTTTATTGGGGTTTCGAGTTACCATGGCAACATAATCAGCGAAAAACCACCCCCAAAAAACCCATAGGAATGAATGGAGTCGGGTAGAAAGAAAGCTTCAAAAAAGCCTCCAAATGACCATTTTCAACGCTGTACTGTGTCGTCATGCTTTCACCTATGAACACCGTTTAACTTCCAGTTTGTAGATATATCTGTGAACTACTCAGAAGTGAAAACGGCATATGGATATTTTTTATCGTCTCTTCACAGTTACTCCTCAAAGCTCATGTCCAAAAATCAGCGAAATCATCGTTTACAATGAAAGTCAATGACGGAATTCTCCAACCGCTAGAGTGGGCCACTCTAGCTTTTTTAAAGATTTCAAAACTCCGAACAACTTGACCTTACTCACTCAATTTTCACTCTATGTAGACAAATTATACATCAAAACGTAGGTATTTTTGTCTGGATTCGGGAAATGTAACCCTCATTGGTGTGGCTTTTATAGATTTTTCGCAAATCACCTCAAACCGACACAAACCCGAAACCTCCCCCATTCATTTCCTATGGAGCGGTTTTGAAAAATGACGTCTGAAAATCCAAAACATCACATGTTTTCGCATCGTCACTACTCCTAAACCGTTTTATGTACAGGCATGAGACTTTCACACATGAATGTCCAAACCCTTCTGGCACTCAAGAAAAATGAATTTTGTGGATAACTGTTACGGTTTTTCCACAGGAACAATTTGTTCGGGAGTAGCGAATGTGCAAAATCCTGAAATCGCTTTGGAGCTGCATTTTCCCACATCATCCACTTTTTTACATCGTCGCTGTGCCTACACCGATTTTTGTAAAAATATGAAAATGAGCTACATGGTCATCAAAAGCCTGCTGATACTCACAGTGGAAGAATTATTTTGATATCTCTTATACTTTTTTAGCCAGAGCGATTTGTTCGGGACCATTTTCAGAGGATTTCTGAAACTTTCATAAAGTGTCCTTTAGATCATCATTTTTTACGCCTTTATTAAACTTTTCCAGCAAAAACCGATAGCAAGTCTTCTTCCCCTATCCGTTACGAAAAAAACACAGAAAAAATTACGTCTCTACATTTACCGGTTCCGGAGAAATCGTGCGTTGTTCGAGGCAAAGTTCTCCATTATAATCCAATGAGTAGACTTGGACACAAAGTGTCTGCACTTCTTTAGACTGGCCCGCTGCAGCTGTGTCAGTGAGTTTCCATGACGACGGAACTCTGAGGGCCAGAGGAAGAGGCTCCATTGAGATACAATGGCAACTTTCATCGCTCACTGCAGTGGCCGTGATTAATGTAGAAATCTGAAATTCGCACAGTCACTTCCTCTTAACATTTTAAAATTTTCATGTGACTTTCAGCCATGTGTCAGTTTTCTGTGCCATTTTGGATGTCACATGCTTTCCTATTGGGCCTTTGCTTCCAACAGGACCTGGCATGATGCCCAGACACGACCCAATTGGCCAATACAGCACCACCCACCTGTGGAAAATGGTGCTACACACCATTTTGGTCAAATGTTGAGTTCTGGGCCCAGATGTGGTGAGGCTGAGTTTCTAAAGGAGGCCAATCTGACCCATGAACTTTGGTCACGTTTGGTGACATTAAGTATTGGCACCCCTATTTGAGGCACTTCCCAGTACAGGATTTGGACCAAACTGACAGAGTACATTCACCCTGGTGATACTGAACACAACCTGCTAGCGGCTAACGGTTAGCATGTTGTAACCGGAAGTAGCTCTAGGAAGGTCTCACCAACTTTGCTTCACAGAGTCTGTTCGTACTTTAGAGAGAAAGCTCCACAGAAATTTGGGGCTACGTCGCATAAAGCATCTCCAGCTATGAGGTGTCAAACACATCCAATGCTTTTCAATGGGGGATAAACCCCTTATGGTCCCAATAATGCATGCCCATATATGGCGCTACAGTATAGCTCAGAGGGAGGGAGAGTGCAGGCTTAGCATGCAAGAGGTCGTGGGATCGATTCCCGGTGGTGGAGAGAGATTAGAGTTTTGTTTATAATCCCCACAGTGTGTATATTAAACATGTGTGCTGATCCCATGAAGTATTTTTTGTACCACCCGCCATTTTGAGTTACCTGGCAACGTTATAAACAACGTTTTTTCTCCCTATTTGAGGCTCATCCCAGTACAGGATTGGACCAAACTAACAGAGTACACCACCCAGTGAACTAAACACAACCATGTTAGCTGGCTAACGGTTAGCATGTTGCTAACCGGGAAGAGCTATAAGAAAGCTTGTACAAACGCCTGCTTGACAGATTTGGTGAATTTTAGGATTTTCTCCGTTTTCAGGAACTTCTCAGTACAGGATTGCAACCAAAATAACAGAGGTAACATCAACCTGGTGATACTGAAACAGCAATGTATAGCGGCTACCGTAGAATGTTGCTAACCAGAAGTAGCTTTGGGAAGGTTCCTACCAACTGCTGCTAGCCAGAGATCTTCTGCATTTACAGACAGAGGGGCTGTAGCGTCAGTGAGTCTCCATGACAACGCTGCTAGCAAGAGGCTCCTAGGAGGTCCATTGACTTAACATGGCACCTTTCACCGGCCGCTGCGGAGGGCTGTGAAGACCGTAGGAACCTGAAATTCGCAGTGTACTTCCTGGTGCTATTTCTGAGGTCACGGGTAGCACCAAGTGGCAGGCGCCTTGCTAAATTTCTTCAGAAATTTCTAGGTTATTTATATTCAATATTCTTATTTTCTTCCTTCACGATTAATGGGGCCCGAACCATAGCGGCACCCCCACAATAAGGCATCAAAACCTGTGGACGATCTCGAGATGGTGTGCTAATTACTTTTATTGGGATTTCGAGTTACCATGGCAACAAAATTAGCGAAAAA